>NC_083479.1:20648477-20673477 GCF_030014155.1 Tachysurus vachellii
TGCAACTTCTAATCACAAAAGTATAGTGAAAATAGAGTTTTCCTGGTGATCTGAACATTCACTGGGGCTTGTACAGTGAATCATGAATCGTGATTCATGAATCATGTGTTTAAATACTGATTAATGGAAGGAGTCTCCAGTGTCAATGCTTTCATAAAAAGCTGGAGCTTAAATGTGAATTTTTTTTCTGACCTGAGAAAGTCTTCAGAAGGTTACAGTTCATTTGACTGTATAAACGGATATCATGGATGTGAATAAACATGTTTTTAATATAATTTACTCGGATTACAGCTACATAATACATCTCAAGTATATTTCAAGGCTAAGCTACAACTAGCACATTCATTCATTCATTTTCTACCACTTATCCGAACTACCTCGGGTCACGGGGAGCCTGTGCGTCATCTCAGGCGTATCTCAGGCGTCATCGGGCATTAAGGCAGGATACACCCTGGACGGAGTGCCAACCCATTGCAGGGCACACACACACACTCTCATTCACTCACACAATCACACACTACGGACAATTTTCCAGAGATGCCAATCAACCTACCATGCATGTCTTTGGACCGGGGGAGGAAACCGGAGTACCAGGAGGAAACCCCCGAGGCACGGGGAGAACATGCAAACTCCACACACACAAGGCGGAGGTGGGAATCGAACCCCCAACCCTGGAGGTGTGAGGCGAACGTGCTAACCACTAAGCCACCGTGACCCCCCTAGCTAGCACATGTATAAGTGATATCTAGCTGCATAAATCCTACAATTTTGTATTTAATTTCAAATTAAATTTGTATTTGTCCCACACAGCTGTATGTCACGTCACGTCACGTCACGTCACGTCACATAAACACTCCCAGAGTGAGCTGGCGGTAAGAAGGAGCTGTTTCCAGTAGCATGATTTGTTATCGTTACGGTTCATCGTCTTTTATATTTTATGCAGGCAGAAAATTGCACAGTGTTACATTTCAACCTCCATCCGTCCAGAGCATTCGTAATTATTCTGGACGTTTAAACTGTATGTTTCAAAGAATCGGCCTGGACTGAAATGTCTAGAACAATCATCAAAATGTGATATTATTATACATAGGGACGCTTGGAAAAAAAAAAACACCAACATGCAACGACTTTCCTCTTTCCAGACGTTTCTTTTTTAATCCAGCCACGTCCTGGAGGCCGTGTTCTGGCCATGTGTTTACTGCAACGTGGCCTGACGCAGGTTTTCTTCTGTGTGTGTGTGTGTGTGTGTGTGTGTGTGTGTGTGTGTGTGTGTGAGAGAGAGATAGACAGAGAGAGAGAGGGGTTGTGGGAATGAAAGGTCGTGTCTGGTGGAGGGTGTTTCTCCTCCAGTTTCCCTCTTTTCCTGAAAGAGCCCCCTCCCATTGTTTTTTTCCCTGGCAGCTGGACGTACTGTTCCCGCGTCCTCAGTGTTAGTGTCAGAGCCTCACAGAGTCGTTCCCTCCCTTTCCTAAGAGCACTCTGTCTCTATTACACACACACACACACACACACACACACTTTAGACATCTGTCTGCAAGCTTGGATATCTGAGCAAATGGATTGCATTTACAGTAACTCCGTCAACCACAGAAATATGCAGGAGCGCGCGAGGCAGAGTGCAGAGCAGGACGAAAATATGCTGATTTAAAAACTTCACATGAAAGTAATCTGTCTCTAAAAGTCTATAAAAAAGAACATTCTTGTAAATATAACGTAAACTTCTGTTTTAATAACGAATCTAACGATTGCGTCATTCCTAAGAGTTAAACCACAAGGAACATTAAAACGTATCCGTGGACAGATAAACAGTGTGGCGTGTCTCAGGACATGTTGTTGTAGGGAAATAATCATCTTCAGCCTGGTGACAGAATGACTCTTCATCCCTCCACCCTGTTCTGGGGGCGTGTGCTGTCTGCTGGTGAAGGAGGAAAGCACTTTTGCGTCCTTCCTGTTTGCGTGTTCAGTGTGTTGGCGTGAGCTTCCAGCACCTGCAGAGAGACTCCAGCACCTTCTCTTCCTCCCAGCGCTCGGACTTCACTTCAGATCCGAGCCAAAAACACATCCGAACCCCTTCGGCCTTTCTGTAGCAGCTCACGCTGTGTGCGCTTAATTAAACATCGCTCGGCTTCAGTGACACAAATAAACTACTGTAACCGGTTTAATCTCCAAACCTCACGGACATTTTGTTCTGTGCTCGTAAAGATCTAAATGACTTAATGATGTGTTTGTGGCTGAAGTGTAAAAGAGTCGAATTACAGGTTGACTTTGTTACGTATAAATATCTTCATCTGGGGTGAGTCATAACTGGTCATGTGACCTGTTTACATCCTCCATCTTAATAAGTAGCACAGTGTACAATCTCCACCAGCTGCTCTCTCTCTCTCTCTCTCCATCTCTCTCTCTCTCTCTCTCTCCCCATCTCTCTCTCTCTTTCTCTCTCTCTCTTCTCTCTCTCTCTCTCTCTCTCTCTCTCTCCCCATCTCTCTCTCTCTCTCTCTCTCTCTCTCTCTCTCTCTCTCTCTCTCTCTCTTTTCTTCTTTACCTCTGAGTGTCACAAAGCCCTGACACTGGAGACTCCTTTAATGGACACCAAATAAACATCTCCTTCTGAAAGACTTCTTCTGCAACCACATGAGTTTATTCATTTAATTTATTTTTTATTTTTTTGTCTAGAAAATTTCTAAAAAAAAGTCTGTTATGATGTAGAGCTTCCGTGCTCACGTCCATGCAAACGAGCTGTTGCTATGGAAACAGTAACACATCAGAAGCGGCGCATTAATAATACTCCGTCGTGTGGATTCAAGATTTCTAATCTTTTCAGAAAGTTTAGTGATTATTTTTCATGAACTGAGACGTTATAGAAGTAGAATTTGATTTTTGTTTCTTTCTGTAATTTCATTCATTAAATAAAGAAAATAAAAACACTTTTACATTTTAACCGCTTTACATGTCATTATTCAGTTATTCATCTCAAAGCATTTTCATTTCATCTCACTCATCTTCTACCGCTTATCCGAACTACCTCGGGTCACGGGGAGCCTGTGCCTATCTCAGGCGTCATCGGGCATCAAGGCAGGATACACCCTGGACGGAGTGCCAACCCATCGCAGGGCACACACACACACTCTCATTCACTCACGCAATCACACACTACGGACAATTTTCCAGAGATGCCAATCAACCTACCATGCATGTCTTTGGACCGGGGGAGGAAACCGGAGTACCCGGAGGAAACCCCCGAGGCACGGGGAGAACATGCAAACTCCACACACACAAGTTGGAGGTGGGAATCGAACCCCCAACCCTGGAGGTGTGAGGCGAACGTGCTAACCACTAAGCCACCGATCTCAAAGCATATTAATAAATATTAATAACTAATCACTAATTCTTCAGTAACTACAGTGACATCAGTAAGAACATGTGGCACATATAGAGGTTTTATTACATTTTAATTCAGAGACATAATCAGGGAATAGAAATCCATACAAATTTAACAGAAAGTGAGAATTTGTCAGGTTTTATTTATGTCAATATGTCTGTTGAAAAAATAAAGAAAAATTACTGGAAAATTAGGAAAATGTTTAAAAATGTAAACCTGAATTTTTAAAATAATAATATATCTTAAATCTAAAATAAATAATGTCTTGGAGTTGATTATTTTCCGATAACTGCATGACACAAAAGGTTTTCTTCTTCTCATATAACACAAATGACATCTATAAGCACTCGTTTTCTTCTCCAGCATCCGTTTTTCTCTCTTTTGACGTAAGACAAAGAAACACATCGTCATGTTACTGAGAAAAATCAGAAAACTTCACAGAAAAGCTTTACACCTGATCCAGACATCTTAATTCTATGGAGCTGAGCTACAGGAACACAAAACAGATCGAATGTTAAACAGGTCAAACTGTTGTGGTATTAAAGGAATAAACCATTTTTATATAACACGTGCTGTTATACAGTAATCCCCATACTGAGGGTAAGATTCAGTAGCTTCACTGACCCTCTCACACCCTGCTGTTGTGTTGTTATTGTGTTGGAACAGCATGACGGACTGTTTCAGCTCTGTAGTGCTGTGGATGATGCATGAGATCACAAATATCACCAGTTTGACTCACATTCTGTAGACATTTTCCTCGGAATAACATATGACATGGAATGTGCTATTTTGAGCGATTTTGCAAACACCGACTACGACGTTCCGGATGAGTGCTGAACAGCTGGAAAAGAAAAGCTCCAGCATGTTGTTGGTGTTGATCTGGTGTGTTTAGTGGTCTGGGGTCTGGCCTGGATAGTGTGAGTGTTAAGGATGAGGGAAATGTGCAGCTCAGTGTACGCTGGGACTGTGTGTGTGAAGGTCAGAGGGTGGTGGGGGAGTCGGGGGGAGTCTGAGTCACACACACTTACTGGAAAGCAGTGACTCAGTGTCACCCCCCGCTTCAGACTCGTCCATTGTCAGTGCTGCAGATGGTGTAGCGCTCGCAGCTAATGAGCTACAGGTTTTGTTTGCAGTGTCCCCAGGAATTTCCCTGTTGTGCATTTTTTAAATTTTTACATTCTTGTTTTTTGTGTAGGAACAATACATTCAGTACAACTGAACAACACAAACAACAAAGAAAGAAGCTTAACAATTAAACCGTGAACAATGAAAACATGGTTTTCTTCATTCAGTAATGTGAGATTTCTGAGGTGTTTATATTAAATGCGCTTGTGCTGATATGTTATTAATACGTATAAAAGTTTTATTTATATGCCGTCTTTCTACAGCCTGCGGACACGATACTGTCTAAGCTAACAGACATCATAAACAACAACCGCAGACAAAGATACAAGACAAAATGAGATCGAGACTAAGGCTGCATTCACACTGCAAGTCTTAATGCTCAATTCGGATATTTTGCTCAGATCTGATTTTTTTGTTTGGCTGTTCACATTGCCTTTTAAAATGTGGCCTACAGTATATCAGATACCAGTGTGAACTGTTTGCTGTTTCGAACTGACCCGCATGCGCAAACGAACAATAACAATGACGTCACACGCAGCACGCCGTTGTGCTAAAAAGTTGGCGAGGTTATAGAGGACGTTTTGTATCATCTGGTGCATGCAAACATATCATGTAATGCTATAATGTGATGTATTCAATGCAAACATTATGAGCTGGTTCACGTAACCACTTTATATAACACTCTTAACACACACGTTACCAGTCACGTTTGTGTCACGTTTTCGCCAGCGAAAAAAACAAAAAAAAAATAAAAAAACTTTTCGCCGGCGCATAATTGTGACGAATGTCGATGTAGATTGACGTAAAAGTCGCATCAAATCCGCCTTGACTGTTCACACTGCGGCCACATTGGAAAAGATCAGATTTGGGTCTGATTCAGGACCACATATGGAAGTGAGTGTTCTCACCTGTTGAGTGTTCACACTACTCCTGAAGAAGTCTGACCTGGTCACTTGACCCCAAAAAAATCGGCTTTGGGCCACTTTTACCTGCAGTGTGAACGTGGCCTAAATGTAATGAGCCTGTCTGTGCTTTGCCCTGTTTCTGTCTGCTGTCTGCCTTACTGTTAATTGTTTGCTCCGCCCACTCATTTGTTACCATGGACACTAATTGCACTTTATCTCCCCCCCCAGGTGTATCGTGTTAGTCTCTGATTGTCTCTGCGTTGTGATTGGTTCCTGTTTGTTATATCTACCCTGTTTGTTCACTTCCCTGGTGTTGGTCGTTGTTGGATGTTTGTGTCTATGTTCCTGTTTCCTGTTTGCTCAGTGTTCTACCCTGTTTTGCCTGCCTGTCTGTTTGCCTGTTTCTTGTTTTGGTTTATTAAAAAGATTGAACTGCACTTGGATCCTCACTCGCCTTTGTCTCAGCGTGACACTAAAACATCCAAATGAGGAATAATATAAATATTACGGCTCTTAGGGGAGGAACCAAAGCACTAAAGGAATAAATGCGTTTTAAATTGTGAGCTAAAAGCGGAGACAGAGGTTATATTTTGCAGTTCAGTGGGAGGTTTTAGAGCGATGATGGCACCTGATCTACCACCCATGGTTTTTAAAAATTGTTGAAATTTTATTTCTTTATTGAGGACACATTTATTTAACATATTATGGAATGAGTCTCCACTGTCGGTGCTTTGCATCTTCCACCATGAGAAGGACCTGTAGGTCGGATACGGACTTCTTACACAGACGTTCGATTTGACATCTGTAGAACATCTTAAACAGACATTTAAATAACGTCGTTGTTAGCAAAGTGATGTGGTATAAGTGGAATAAACACTTATTAAACATAATTCATTCTCATAATACTTTATTCTTCGTCCTCAGAGAACGGTGCTTCTGTAACTGATGAAGCTGACGTTACGCAACATTTTCTTTCTTTCTGTAGGAAACAAGTCATAATCACACGGACATGCATGAGATGACACGGGAGGCCGAGCCTCAGTGGGTGGGATCCGCCTGGAGTACGTCCATGAGGACTGTTATCGAACTGAATCCTCTTCTAGCATCATTCAGGTGCCTTCTGGCTGGTGTGGGCGAGCTGTGCCTCGTTCAGTAACAGCCTCTCAGGGGGAGGTTTATTCTTGTGGAGGAGCTGAAGAGGCTCCGGCTCAAAACGCAAGTCCGCCCACTGATTGTGTCAGCATCGCTTTTCCAAAACACTCGCTGCTGTTTACATGATTCAGGGTTTATGTAATAAAACTCCCACCATTCCACAGAAAGATATAGTGACCACACCTTCTGCTGGTAAAAAAAAACATCACGCCTTAACATGAGGGCGTGTTGATGGTGCTGGTGATGATTTTGAGCTTTTCTGCAGAAAAAAGCACAACCTGGCAGAAAATCTGCTGCTGGTCTGTGCTGGTTAGCGCTGCTTCAGACCAAGCCTGCTAAATGGCTCCTGTGTATCAGGATCTGATGGCTTTTAATTTGCTCTGACTTATTTCTGGTTCAGTTCCAGATCCAGGGTTCAGAATATTTTGTGTTTAGAAGGTTGTGTTAGTGTAGTCAGGTCCTTTAAGGCTACCTTTACAAATCACATTAACAGCTATCAAAGATATATTTAAAAAGGTCAAAGTTCACCTTATTCAACCACCTCGCATTGGATTGTAATTGTAATCAAGCCTCTATAATGTCGTCAAGAAACACCAGAAACCTCTAAAGGATTCCATTCTTTTTCAATTCTTTTTTCTTTCATTATTCTTTATACACGTTTATCATGTGATCAGTTGAGTGTTGAAATTTACAATGATGATAAAGGCGAGATAAAAGTGATGAAAGATCTTTTGACTTTGATTATTAGTATCTGGAGGTATACTAGCAATATTCTGATTGGTCATCAGGTGTAATTTCCTTTTCTATACCCCCACAGCTATGATAATAATTATCACAGTAATTCAAGCAGCAGGTTTATATTAATGCTCTCGCTCTAATACGTTGTTTCTTTAGCAACAGCTCATTCACAGGGACTTGGAAGATGCGGATTATAAGCTATATGTTATTCATCCTTATGGAGATATTTGTTTAACATTCAACATCTCCAGTGTCGGTGCTTTGTAACAGTGGGGTTAAAGCTGTACCTGTAAGGTTTCTTCTTTCAGCAGACAGTTTTTAGGATAAGTGAGTTTACATGGTTTAGATTATGAGGTTTTATTGTTTTATTAACTTTAAGGGGAAAAAGAGAGACAGAGGCTGTTGAGGTAACGTCTGTTCCTAGCTGCTATAATGTGATTAACAAGAACAAACATGGATTCATGGATGTTCCTCAACAATGAGTGTAACACCAAACAGATCAATAGGAGGATGGGATATTCTTATTGTATTGAATAGTATTCTTATTATACTCTTATTGACTCTTATTGATGAAGTTGAATGAAACACTTTGTGAAAATGCTTGATTAGTTCACCCTTTTGTTCATTATTTCCCTCAAACGCCTCTATTTTTGTCTTCACTTGTGATAATTTTATTAACAATTTATTTAAATTTTATTTAACAATGAAACAACGTCTGTGAAACATCACACATACAGTAGATTATATTGTGGCATAAACTTTGTCCTTAGGTTGTTGTTTTAGTGTTTGTGCTATTGTGTTAAGGATTATATTATATTATTATATTATACTATATTATATTATACTATAATATAATATATTATAGTATAATATAATATAATATAAGATTATATTATATTATAGTATAATATAATATAATATAAGATTATATTATATTATATTATAGTATAATATAATATAATATAAGATTATATTATATTATATTATATTATTTATATTATATTATATTATATTATATTATATTATATTATATTATATTATATTATAGAAGGAAATGTTATGTTTGTGAATCCATGAACTATTAGCGATAACTGAGAACCTCAGATATGAAATGAGCTAAAAAAAAAAAATATCAGATTATTTTCCTATCTTTAACATTTTATAGATTTAAATGATTACTACATGATTAATGTGTTCATGATTACGCTGTTTACCACTTTTCTGCGACCTTGCGCTAAAAAAAAAAGGAGCTTCTCTCCACAAACTCCCACTCGTGTTTTGAACAATGACAGACGTCCTGAGGACCAATCAGAACTCTGTACACGTCCGAGCTTCGCTGTTCGGTAAGCTTATTGGTCTGCTTCTGAGTAGTGGGCGGGATCTTGTGTCCCGGTTTCCCTCTTAATGCTCCCTGCAGTTGTTCTGCTGCTGGAGTGAAACTGGATCTTTAGACCGTGAGACAATGGAAGTTTGGACAACACGGATTTTAGCTTTATAAACTCGGAATCAACTCGGAGTTTCATTTGTTTCGACTGGAAGAAGGAGATAGAAAATAAAGCGCAACATTTGCGAGTTTTAATCGTGTATTTTTTTGTCGGTTTTCGGTTACAGTCAAGTCTGTGATTGACTTTATTTACTTTGGTAAGTTTACAGTTTATTCTCACCTTGGGTGGGTGTTATATGGGATATTGTGCAGTGTTATTGCTCAAATCATGACAAAGTTCATTTTAAAAAGTATTAATAACAGTATTCATAACAGCATTAATAACAGCATTAATAACATTATTAATAACAGCATTAATAACAGCATTACAGCATTAATAACAGTATTAATAACAGCATTAATAACATTATTAATAGCATCTGTAATAACAGCATTAGTTACAGCATTACAGCATTAATAACAGCATTAATAACATTATTAATAGCAGCTTTAATAACAGTATTAATAACAGCATTACAGCATTAATAACAGTATTAATAAGAGCATTAATACCAGTATATACAGTTTATTCTCACCTTGGGTGGGTGCTATATAGGATATTGTGCAGTTGTATTGCTCAAATCATGACAAAGTTCATTTTACAAAGTATTAATAACAGCATTAATAACATTATTAATAGCAGCTTTAATAACAGCATTAATTACAGCATTAATAACAGCATTAATATCAGTATTAGTTATTCCAGGGTCTTCATGCATTAATGTTGTGTAAAGCACCTTTAACCTAATTCAAATCTTCCTGCTGTTTTTTTTGTTTGTTTTTTTTTTTTTTATAAATTTTAATCCGATTTTAAATACATATATGTCTCCAGTGCTTTAGTGCTCACTTCTTAGCTTTGTTAAGAGTTCATCCATGTTGTTATTTCGGTTTGTTTTTCTCTTCTCCAACCTGTTTTTGCTGCTGCTGATTTCCAGCCCAGCCGGATGAGTGAGTCAGTCATCAGTCAGTCATCAGTGGGTCATTATGTGAAATATTTACCCCGTCTGACTGCATGGCTGTGTTTTTTAAACCTGTTTTTTGTTTCCTTTCTTCCCTTAATGCTCCCTCAGCATTTTACACATCTTTTCTGTCATTATTACGACTTCTTTTAACAGAAGAAAGCAGCATTATTGTGGCAGTGTGATGATTAATGTGTGTGTTGTACAGATATTAGTTTCCTGAATGTTACTCAATTCCACCACAGTAAACCAAGTTAGGTTTGGGTTGTTTTTTTATTTTAGGTTGTGAAATGGTTTTACTATGTGAAGTCGGTCATAAAGGAGACGGAGGCGATTAATAATTAACAGGAAGTACTAATATAGGTGTGTGTCTTGCTCCTGAATGAAAATGTCAAGAGGTTTTTTCTTTACTCTTGAACTCCCGGTGATATCGTACACACACACAGCAGAAAAACCTTGTCTAATCTTATTTTCCAGATCTTGTTTTCCGAATAGCTGACAGGAGCGAAACCTTTCTGCTGTTGTAGTTTGTTGTGCATTTTGAGATGCTTTTCTGCTCACAATCTAATCGATCGAGTTATTGTCACCTTCCTGTCAGCATTAAAAAATCTCCACGTTCTTCTTGATAACGAGACGCTTTCACACCAGAAAATCGAATACGAACCATCAGAAGATGATGACACTCTTGAACAGGTGTGCAGGTGTTCCTAATAAAGTGTCTTGTAGATATGGCTAGTTTGCGTCCAATCAGATGCTCGACTCAGATGTTAGCCCCGCCCCTATATCTTGCTCTACACTAGCAGCTAGTTTGTTGTATATGTAAACCTAATTTGTTCCCTGAAGGTTATTCTCCTTCCAATAACTTAGAAATTGGATATTAGCGTATTTAGCTACTTATATCTAAAACCCTACTGGCTTCCAGTCTAACTTCCTGTTTCTAAAGTAAATACATCGACATACAGAATCATCGCTGGACTTTACTCTAATCTCATGACAGCATTAAGAGACTTTGACTGCTGAGCATTGATTGATGTTTGTTTGTCCCTCAGGACTTCAGGATGCCTCAGACGACGCCGTTCACGGTTCCTCAGAACCCGTATGGAGGAGGTCATACTCGCTACAAACCTGTGGAGGAGAGCTACGAAGGGCTGAGGTATCACGACAACAACCTGGTATCCGGATCACTCGAGGCTCTCATACAGCACCTCGTCCCTACTGTGGACTATTCACCTGATGTAAGAGACAATAACGACTAAAGTCGAGCTACTGAAAACTGTTAGCTTTACTAAGCCATAACAGCATATCGAAGTGTTTTATTTCTCTTATACCACAAGGATTTTCCTACGATTACAATTTTTACTTATTAAAATTGGTACATTTTTTTCATTCATAGTTTGTGTCGGTTTCTGTTACCGCTTATGTTAAAGCAGCTTGAAACAAAACATAAACTCGTCTGTTTTAAAGATGTCAGAGAATGTACAGCTTTACCTCCGATACCGGAGACTCCTTCCGTACATGTAAAATGTCTAACGTTTATTGTCCTTGCAGAAAGTCTCAAATCATTTTTTTATTTGATCATATGAAGGGTCGGCGCATGAACACGTACGGATACGTATACGAGTCCCAGTGATCGAGCGGTTACCATAGAAACGCTAACGTATTACACGGAGCGTGTTAATGTAAACCTGTGTTACTGTCATTGATTTTTTTACAGTTTTGGCAACTTTTTGTCGGTAAAATCTCAAAAAAGTTAAACATTGATAAATTAATGTATTGTGGCACTAGTCATTATTTTTATCCACATTCGTCGGTTTAAAGCTCGTTCCATTTCAGTGCCGCCTCTCGTTTCTCTTCTTCCGCTCGTATCTGTTTTCAGGGATTGTGTGTGTTTATCACACTGACTTGTTTGTGTTGTATTTCAGAGGTCGTACATCTTCACCTTCCTGCTGAGCTCACGTCTCTTCCTGCATCCGTTAGATCTCATGTCCAGGGTGTGTTACCTGTGTGTGGAGCATCACCGAGTCGGAGACCCTCAGATCGATAAGGTGCGAATATCACAAAATCATCAGATCTCTGTGTTATTAATCTCTGTAGAAATATGTGTGTTTATTTAAACAATCAATGCAATAATATATATATAATAGTTTAGCAAAAAAGTTTATTTTTAAGTGGAAATGGAATGGACTTGGGGTTGTGGGTGGGGCTTTGGTTTATGTGTCAGAATTTGATTGGTTTATGAGGAGAAAAAATAAAACCTAGTCAAAACTCTGAAAAACGTTTAAGGTTTTACGCTTTAATGTAGCTATAAATGGATAAAAAGTATGGTGTGTTGTTTACTTTAATAAAAAAAGGATGTGATGTTAAAATCGTTTCCTGTTTAATTTTTGTTTTAACAGAAGCGAATCCGAGACATCGCACCAAAGATCGTGCAGCTGCTCACGGAGTGGACGGAGACGTTTCCGTACGATTTCCGGGAGGAGCGAATGATGCGCAGCCTGAAGGAGATGACGCACCGGCTGGCGTTTGGGGATGAGGTCAGAACCACCTCTTTTATCTCTGACCTCCACAGATGATGTCATGCCTCTCGTGAATGATGACACCATCATGTATTTATGCAAACATGAAATCAAGGTCTCTCACTCTCTCTTTCTCTCTCTGTCTCTCACTCTCTGTCTCTCTCTGTGTCTCTCTCTGTGTCCTGTGTCTCTCTCTCTCTGTCTCTCTCTCTATCTCTCTCTCTCTGTCTCTCTCTGTCTCTCTGTGTGTGTCTCTCTCTGTCTTTCTCTATCTCTCTCTCTGTCTCTCTCTCTCTCTGTATCTGTCTCTCTCTGTCTCTCTGTCTCTGTTTCTATCTCTCTCTCTGTCTCTCTCTCTGTCTCTCTCTCTCTCTTTCTCTCTCTCTCTCTGCCTCTCTCTCTCTGTCTCTCTCTCTGTCTCTCTCTCTCGATTTCTCTCTCTAATTGTTGCTTAGCAACGCAGTCAGTCAGATGTCTATGACACGTGCGTTAGTGTGGCTTGTGCGTTGGTGGAGGACGCAGGAAACATAGTGGACGTGCTCTCACACAGTTGGACAATACGACAGATGTATCAAACATATCACAATAATTCCCTGATAGAAAGATGCTGAACTCTTGTGTAACACAGTGCAGGTGGGAGAAGAGCCATGCGTTTGGCATTTCAATTGTTATTAATTAATACTCACTGTATTTTGATTGGTCAGAATGTGTTGTCCCATGTTTCTATATTATGGTTTCTATAGTAACCACTCAGTCACAGAGACACACCCCACATCGCGGGCATTCGCATATGCAAGGAGTCACCAGTGTCAGAGGTTAAGCTGTAGCTGTAAGGTGCTAACAGTTACCTGTTGATTAGTTTCCTATAAGAGCCAGAGCCCAGGCGTTTGATTTGATCTTTCTGTTCCTCAGCTCCAGCTTTCTCGCTCACGTTGTGTTAATAAAGTCCTCACGTTGTGTTCTGATGTTCTGTAGTTGTCTCGGAGAGCGATGCAGCGTCTGATCCAGCGACTTCTGCGCAAACTCACCATCCTGGGACAGTACGAGGAGTCTCTGGTGACGTCCAGCACGCCGGTCACGGCGTCACCGTCCACGTCCTCGTCCTCGTGTGCAGGGGACAAGTCGTCTGCTCTGAAGGCGAAGCAGCACGTGCGGAGGGAGGAGTGTATCCTGAGCGTGTGTGACGACCCGTTCATCCTCGCTCAGCAGCTCACACACATCGAAATGGTGAGCGAAGGGAAACGAGAGCTTCGCGTGGCAATGAGACAGCTACTCGAGCTAGTATTATGGGATGGCAAGCTAACGTTAGCTCGATATTAACACATTAATGAAAACAAGTAGAACAAAGACAACTCTAGTCGGAATTTAGAAATTTCTGAGTTTATTTATTTATTTGTTTATTTACACATTAAATAATGTATACGTAAAACAGATCCGGTCCCTGCGAACGAGCCGTTACCATAGAAACAATAACTTAGAGATTTGCTGCTGCACTGCAGTCATAATTAATCAACAGCTTCTGACCAATCAGAGCGAAACATTCTGATCAATTTGTCACGTTTCCATTACAGGAGAAACTGGACTACATCGGCCCCGAGGAGTTCGTCCAGGCGTTCATTCAGAAAAGACCTGCTGATAATCACAAGGTGAGTTTATTCCCTCAACATGGGGGCGGGGGGGAGAGTCTTTCACCACTGAACCAATTAGAGATGTCCACCAAGTCACGACTGAACAGTCTCAAAAAATATTTAAAAAAAATATTTAATCTGTAATTTAATGTCATCGTATTTCATTTATTTCTTTTGTTGGATTGACGTGTCGATCGATGTGTCGATTGATGTGTCGATCGATGTGTCGATTGATGTTTCGATCTTGTCTCCTGAGATTATTGTGACATTGTTGAAAAAAACAATCTGAAATTGTTCTTTTTTTTCTCCTCAGAGTTTTTTCAGTAAAAGGAGAGTCAGTAATCTGGAAGCCTACGTGGAGTGGTTCAATCGGCTCAGTTACCTGGTGGCCACAGAAATCTGCTTGGTGAGCATTTTAGTGTGAAAAAAAAACAAACATCTCGGGAAAGACGGGGCGTAGATATCGGAGCGATTTTCAGCGTGATCTAGCCAAAACGAGTTCAACTGCATCATTTCACAGAAATCTCCGCCTCTTTATCGTCTCTGCTGTTAGTAACGCCGTGGCGCCCCCTGCTGCATGTGTGGGGTTTAAGATAAGATAAAATTGAACTTTATTAATCCTGAAGGAATTTTTTTTTTTTTTACCAAAGAATGCTTCAGGTATATGGTGGAATAATGGAGGATGAGGAGGAGGAGGGTTGATGTACTGGGATGGGGTGCGATTGGTGTCATGCCCTGGATACGGAAGGAAGGAGACAGACCCGTACACAGGATAGCTTCAAATGAAAGGGGTTTAATACATAAGGAAGACAAACAAACATATCCACACTACACGGGGAACTAACGTAACTAATGAATGCTCACATATATACACAGACAAGTCAATCACACAATGGGGACCAGGTGTGGAGACAGGGAGGAGCAGACGAAGGCGGGGCAGACACGTGACAAAAACAAACAAACAATAGCACGTGTCCAAAAGTCCGCGCTGATCCCTGACAGATCTGCGCTGATCCCTGACAATTGGGCAGAAGCCACATGTTTAGAACAGATTTAAATTCTTCCACGGCCCGTGAAGGCTCTCACACCACTCCACAGCTCTCTCGGGTTATTGTGAGCGAGTCTATTCTCCACCTTCCTCCTTTAACACTCCTCTTTACACTCTTCTTTAATTTTTCTCCTCGGTTCAGTCTGTGAAGTCCTTCCAGAAACTGATAATCTGTTCTGCATCCACTAACGTCCGTGTTCTTTCTCCTCATGTGCATTAGCCGGTGAAGAAGAAGCACAGAGCTCGAGTGTTGGAGTTTTTCATCGACGTGGCTCGGGAATGCTTCAACATCGGCAACTTTAACTCCTTAATGGCTATAATCAGTGAGTGACGTTTTATTACGTTAACCCTCGATGCTTATAAACACCTAATAAACCTGTGTGTTAATACGTTAACCTGGATTTGTTTCCACAGCTGGGATGAACATGAGCCCCGTGTCCAGGCTGAAGAAAACATGGGGCAAAGTCAACACGGACAAGTTCGACATCCTGGAGGTGAGACGTCCTGGTGTTTATAGCACGGATTTCGCTTTTAATTTTTTTTATTGTTGTTGTTTTGTTTTTTTCAGTCTTACATTCTGGATCATTGTTTTTGTTTTTTTTTTAGCATCAAATGGATCCGTCCAATAACTTCTACAGCTACCGTACCGCACTGCGTGGAGCCACTCAGAGATCAGCTACGGCTCACACCACCAGAGAAAAGGCAGGTTTACTCATTAAACACACACACACACACACACACACACACACAGTCATAATTATAGGTTACAGAAGGAGGAATAATGTAGAGGTGTTGCAGTGAGAAAGGCACTAAGGTCTGGGTGACATGATCTTATCATCTCTCAGATTTTTTAAGGTGTTAATATAAATGTAGGACTGTCACCATCCTCAGGTCCAAGAGCAGGAGTAGATCTGGAGATCATTCAGAGTTCCAGATGAATGTTAAAAGACTTTCTGAGTCGGTATCGAGTCCAAAATAAAGGAAGATAAATTTAAGTCGCCATTGAGTTCCAGAGACGGTGAAATCTTTTCTGAGCCTTTTAGTCTCAGTTGTTCTTTCATTAAACTGTTCGTATAAAGTCGACTGCAGCGTCTATCCTCAGAACATCAGTCGTCCTCCTCCTCATGTATGAACACTGTATCTGCGTGATACAATACCAGTCAAGTCAAGTCAACTTTATTTATAGGGCACATTTAAAAACAACAGCTTTTGGCCAAAGTGCTGTACAGAATTTAAGCATATAATAAAATACAAAACAAGATACAAAATGCAAAAGTCAACATAGGACACAACAACAGATAATAGACTAAGGTTATACCAGTGAACTTACCTACGATCATACACAACAGTAAAAAGATAAGTTTTAAGAAGAGACTTAAAATCTGCGTATGTTGGTGCTGTTCTTATATAGGGTGGTATTTCAGTCGAGTCCTAGGAACAGTCAACTGAAGACTACCACTTGCCCGAAGTTCGCTAGAGAAATTACACTGTAACAGAAGGAGATCAGAGATATAGGATGGAGCCTGCTGATGGAACAGCAGTGTCTTAAAATGAATACGGAATTTAACTGGAAGCCAGTGAAGAGAGATCATCACTGGTGAAATATGTTCCCTCTTCGTTGTTCCAGTTAACAATCGAGCAGCAGCATTTTGGACAAGTTGAAGACGAGACAATAGAGACTGTGAAACACCCAAGAGTGTTAATTATTAAAGTGTAAATATTAAAGGCAGTCGAACACCATGGACTAGCAAAGTGAATAAATAAACCAGTGCTGGGTCTCAAATCACATCCTTATTACTATGGTTATGGTTTGAACATTTACAGCTTCAGTGTTAAACATTTGTACAATCTGAGACGGAATCCAGACGGTCAGGGATGCTGTGGCTCTGAAGTGCCATCGTGTGGACGTTGCAGTTAGCGCAGTTTTAGCTTCACACACCTGCCTTTGTTTAAACTGTTCTCTAAAAGTAGAAACGGCTTCTTCTTAAACTCTGTTTATGACAAAAGGCAACAGGAAGATCAGATTTACAAACCTGTGACTGTATTTAGTGACCAATCCTCAGAATAGATAACTGATTTATCTTTATCTACTTTTTTCCAGATCGTTATTCCATTCTTCAGCTTGTTCATTAAGGATATCTACTTCCTTAACGAGGGCTGCGCCAGTCGACTGCCTAACGGACACATCAACTTTGAGGTAAATTTTATTTTTTTGTGTTTGTGTGTTTATTGTGTTTTATTTAGTGATTTCAGCAGTTTGTGATGGGGGTCACGGTGTCTTAGTGGTTAGCACGTTCCCCTCACACCTCCAGGGTTGGGGGTTCGATTCCCGCCTCCGCCTTGTGTGTGTGGAGTTTGCACGTTCTCCCCGTGCCTCGGGGGTTTCCTCCGGGTACTCCGGTTTCCTCCGGTCCAAAGACATGCATGGTAGGTTGATTGGCATCTCTGGAAAATTGTCCATAGTGTGTGAGTGCGTGAGTGAATGAGAGTGTGTGTGTGTGCCCTGTGATGGGTTGGCACTCCGTCCAGTGTGTATCCTGCCTTGATGCCCGATGACGCCTGAGATAGGCACAGGCTCCCCGTGACCCGAGGTAGTTTGGATAAGCGGTAGTGAATGAGTGAGTGAGTGAGATGAGCAGTTTGTGACCTGATTTTGTTTTCTCGTGACAGAAATTCTGGGAACTGGCGAGGCAGGTGAACGAGTTTCTGGCCTGGAGGCAGGTGATCTGTCCATTTGAGAGAGACAGAAAAACTCTGCAGTACCTCATCGGCGTGTCCGTCTTCACAGATGACGGTAAGAGTTCATTCGTTTTGTTCTGAAGGGATAAAGACATAAAGAATAAAGCATTCGGATATATAGCGGTTTTCTTTCTTCTACTTCACCTACAAAAAAAAATTCTCCTTATTAACGATTTTGTAATTTATTCATGTGAATCATCTGATGAACACGTCTCTGTGAATTACTATAGAAACGCTAACGTATTCGAACGAGCTAACGTAGCGATTCTGACTGTTTCAGAGCTGCAGTTGGCCTCCTATGAGAGCGAAGGACCAGAGAACAACCTGGAGAGAGACACGCGCCGATCCCTCAGGTGAGGACTTGCATCACATGTACAGTAGTGCAAATAAAAAAGTTAACTTCCTAGCATTCAGATTAGCTAAATATTAACATCCTCTTGTAACCTTCGAGCATGTGGTGGTGCGTTAATGACATCACAGACAGAAATAAAAAAAAAATAATTAAATCGTAGCTCTTGCTTGAATCTTTTGGTTAGGAGGCGTGGCCTGAATCTTGAAGGTAGAATCGTTTGAAATCATTATTAAACACAGAAATATTTAATATGCAAGTGGTGTAACAAAGACTAATGAACGCCTGTTAGCCACGTTATTAGCAACTCTGTGCTAAAAGGACAGCGAACACGTCTTTAAACTTTCACCGGACACGTTTTAGACGATGGTATACTTTATTTCTGATGTCGTACGTTGTCTGTGTTGCAGGTCGTCTCTCAGCAGGATGTAGGCGCTGAAGTCCGGGAGCATCAGGAGAGTCGGTCCTGACAGAAATGAAAAAGTGATACACTGCACAAAGCGTTTTGTTTATATGAAGAATTTTCGTATCATATTTTTCTCTGAAATGAATAATGAGACTGGATTCTCATCACAGCTCCGGAGTAGAGAAAAGTGTTCATCTCATCTCATGTACCTCATATCAAACAGCTTGTGTAAGCTTAGTAATGTGTTATAAGTGTTATAATCTCATGTATAAATGAAGAGCCTGTCGCTGGCTGACCTCTTCTGTTACAACCGTAAGCCGTAAAATGTATTTCTATGTTTTATATGACATTTAAGTGTTTTTCTATGGACTCAGTGGCCGTGTGTGTATATAATCTGAACATTGACTTATAAAGAAGCTCTAAACATATCATTCTGCCTCGTTCAGTTTGTTGATTGTGTAAATGAAGTTATTTACTGTGTCGAAGGGGAAGTTAAAGTTTCAATTGTGACCTGTAATCTAATCTAATTTAATCCCATTGCTTCAAAGAAACATTAGTACCTGACAGACTGATTCACAATATTGCCATATAACAGGTCTTGCTAGTTATTTTATTTCAGGAAATTAGCCCAACCCCTTTAAGTCAACGTGCAGGGGTTATTTCAAAAGGTTGTTCGTGGCTTTGTGAACATTTATGATATCTTCAGAAAGTTACGCAAAAGCTCATCAACTACAGCTCTCTATCATGTTCATGTGCAGCTCTAGCTCTAATTCATCATTAGATTTGGATCATCTTTAAAGTGTGTGTGATGTCATTCCGTCTTGTCAGTGTGCTACTGGCTGGCTCTCCTTTTTTTTTTTGACAGGTCTTGTCTGCCTTATTGTTTTGCATTATCTACCTGGTCTTTTTTCTAGTCTTTGGCTGGCCCACATTTATCACACTCTTGTCTGATTGCCTTTTCTGCAGGCCCTGACTGACTTTTCACTGACTTTTGAATTATCATTTCATACAGTTTATCTCTGCCTTATCAATTTTACAGGTCCTGTCTGGCTCACCATTGCTTTTTTACTTTTTTTCTGTGTCCTAACTTTCTTGACATTTCTGTTCAAGCCCTGTCTGTCTTGCTATTTTTTACCCTCTCTGGCCTATAAGGCTTGCTGTTCTTTGCAAATCCTGGCTGGCTCACTTTTTTTGGCTGGTTTAGCTTATTTTGCATTGTTTTCAGTTTCTAACTGCTTGGCCATTTTGTGCACATCATACATAGCTTGCTATTTTTCTGTGGCCTACTGACCTCACCATTTTTAGGCTGGCTCACAAATTGCTAGATTCTAATGCATAACATCTATTTAAATAAATCATGAGAAAATATATTATAGTTGTATTATAAACATGTCACTGTGGCATAGATTTACAAAAGATGGACTCAAATTCAAGTCCAGAACTCGGACAGGAACGGGGCTGTCACGGCAACATGTTAAGCGGCCTCAGGATTGACTGTGCTCGTTGATCATTCTGGTCTTGCTGCTGCCACTATTTTATGCCAGTGAGTCTTTTCATTTATCCACATTGGACTCTTTGGGAATGGGAAATAAATCCCTCTTTCACTTCCACCTGTGTGTAAAGAACGTCTCATTTAAGCGTACGCTGCACTTCTTTAGACTTCTTTTGGCTTTTCTCCAGCTCTCTGGCAAACTTCTTACCATGGGCTGAAGCTCAGAAATTTCACGATACAGAAAGTCGAATTTAAGCATCAATTCAGAATAAAGATACTTCAACAAAACAACATGCTGAAATTCTAAGCTTTAGGATAAAGAATTAACACCAGCATCACATTCCTGAGGAGTTTTCACAGAATTTCACAGGAACTGAGATCAATGTTAGAGATGAGAAGCAGGAGATGGACGATTGGGTACCAAGAAATAACAAGAGGTTGGCATGACCGTGGATTATGAAAGATAAGGTATCAAAGATAAAGTATAGTAACAATTCAGGAACAGAGAGATTTGTTCAGGTTACTTTTCTTTTCTTAGTCCTGTCGAATTTACTCGAAATTACATTTGGTGGTTTGGTTCAAAACACTCTAAATTTTGCTAAATTTAATAAATATACAGTTTCCTTTTAAAACAGAATTTATCATAACTTCTTAAGTCTGTAAAACTGGTTCAGGGCTTTCTTTGGGTTTGTGATGTCACTAAGTAATCAGTATTGGACCAATCACATAACAGTAGAGGATAAAGGTGTGCTACCTGGGAACGTTGAACCGGTGTGCTAAGCTAGTTAGATGATTAAGTTTATCAATGTTAGTGTGATGACCTGGATCATATTGTGACGTACAGACACTGTTCTATCAATAAAAATATTCCCAAATCACTCCAATATTTCAACTCTGTGCTCCAATATACAGCACTAGCAACTTCTCACAGTCCTGATTGACAAATTAGCACCAAAATCACTGAACACATCGGAAATGTGTGAAAATAAACATATGTTGACGTGTTTCATGTTGAAGTTTGACTTTATCGTTACTAACATGATGCAGTTTAAGGAAATAAAAGCGCACATTAGTAAATCCTTTAATAAAGTGTGTTGAAATGTAGAGATTTAAAGACAAACGTGTATCAATTCGGTAGAGGGCGCTGTTTTCGCGCACGCGCACACACACACGCACACACAATCACGGTTTGTGGGATCTCAGGACTCTACAATCAGTCGCAGGAAGCTAGAATGGATTAAAGGATTCGTGCAATGGAGATTTACCTACTTAAAAAAAAAGAAGTCTATATTTATTATTTATTATTATGTTAATTATGGAAGCGCGCGCTGTTGGACCAAAGCTTTGTACAGTTCCGACTTCACTACTGTGTTCGGAAAGCATGCCATTTATTGTGAGGAGCTGTTTATTGTCGTAGTTCTTGTCTTTTTTTTTTTTGTCTGGGGTTTTTTTGAAGCTCCTTTACAAAGTGCACGTGAACGTCCGTGGTGTAACCGTACGGAGAAATGCGCGCGAGCGCAGCAACGGTTCGGTTTATCCGCCTGTGCGCGCTGGCTGTGTGTGTGTGCGTGTGTGTGTGTTCAGGAGAGGACGAGTCCTGCCATGGAGCTTTTGATTTATACTTTGTCCTGGACAGGTGAGTGCAGCCACGCCCACCGCACAACAACAATAATAACAACAACAATAATAACAACATTAATAATAATAATAACAACAACAACAACAACAACAGTCCAACAACAGTAACCATCTGCCCAAAACTCACAACTGCTTCAGATCTGTCTTATGTCTGTGAACCAGTGCTGATGTTTCACTGATAGACTTCGCTCTTGATAAGTAATAAATAAATAAATAAATATACTATCACTAGTACTACATAAATAATAATAATAATAATAATAATAATAACAATAATAATAATAATAAACTCGTTATATGAACGATTAACATTATTATTATTATTATTATTATTATGATTATTAACATGAGAGCTGTGAGCTTTGGGTGGAAGCGTCAGTGTTATTAGACAGACGACAGTGTGCCATCTCAAGCTCGTCAGTGTGCTGCTTTAAACAGATGCTCCTCAGGGTGTGGAGTGATGTTCCAAATAGCGGCGTAGTTTGTCTGCTCCGCCCTCCTCCGTCCTGCTCCACCATCCTGTACCGTACACACTCTCTTGCTTCACACTCTTTAATAATGTAAACACCCTGTAACCCCGCAATCCTCCATACTGTACACGGCTCCTTCGTCCTGCTTCTCCGTCCTCCATACTGCATGTCTGTCTGTCTGTCTTTCTCCCACTACTTGTCTGTCCATCTCTTCTTCTCTCTCTAGCTGTCTCACTACCTGCCTGTCTGTCTCTCTCTTCCTTAGAGAACTCCCACAACCTGTCCTTTCATCTTGTTCTCTCCATCTCTGTCTCAGCCGCCCGCCCCCACCACCCCCCACCCCATGTCTCTGTCTTTTTCCAGCAACCTGTCTCTTCAATGTTTTCTTGCAATTTGTCTGTCTCACAATCTGTCCTCAGGTCCTTACACTGGCTTCCAGTTATATCCAGTTGGAATCAGATTCCAGAAGAGATCAGACGTGCTAAATCATTATGATTATTTTACTTTCTTTTATGTAAAGCATTTCATACCATTGTGTATGGAATGTGCTATATAAATAAACTCGCTTTCCCTTTATTCTCTCACTTGTTCTGCCATTTTCTCACTTTTTTAATCATCTTTCTGTCTCTCTGTATATTTTTCTTTGTCTTTGTGTTTATCTCTTATGATTTTTCTCTCTCTGTCCAAAGAACGCATTTTTTTGTTCTCTCTTTCTCTTGGTCGAAATCTCTCTATCTATTCACCGACGTTACCCAGATTTGAATGTGTCTCACATTCACACACATCTCTGTATCTATTATTCCCTGTTGGTTTTGTTGGCTTCCTCCAGCCTCCTGTTTTCTCCTGCAGCTCTCTGGAGCCCTTTTATGGGCCTGTTTACTTCTCGGTCCTAACACAGTTTGCATGTCGTTCCAGGTCCGGCAGCGTGTCCACCAACTGGAGGGAGATCTACGAATTTGTAGAGCAGTTAACCAATCGCTTCGTGAGGTAAGCAGGCTGAGATATTCAGCGCCTGAAAGAAGACTGAAAACAGATGGAGCTTCAGAGCCACGGAACAAAACCACACTGAGGGCACTAAATATAAGTCTAATAACGGATTACTATGTTTAACATCAGACGGTTTGTGTGTGTGTGTGTGTGTGTGCAGACTCTGTGAGACCACATGACCACAGCAGTTATTCAGCCAGCTTCAGTGCACGCTAACGTATTGTTATAGCTTTAAATATAAATGGTGATGAAGGTCAGTTGGAGTTGAACACTGATGTGTTTATCCTCATCACACCATCTAATATCTACATGCTTTTATTTCACAGCCCGAAGATGAGGGTTTCATTTATCGTGTTCTCCTCGAGTGCAGAAGTCATTCTCCCTCTCACTGGAGACAGGTGAGTGACAGACACACACACACTCACGTACGTGCACTCACACGTGCACTCTCACACACGCACTGGAATTAGAGCAAAGTCTAAAAAAAATAACAATACACACCGCCCCATTAAACGAATGAAGTGCTTTTGTTGACTAATCCATATGAGCACCATGTAATTAAGTTATTTAGTGATCTAATTAACAGGAAACTGATGTTAGGTTTGTTTTTCATTCCTGTGCTGAGGTTTGCACTGACTGACTGTCTTCTGGCTAGTGGATGAAAGTTGTGTAATTTCATTTAATCTAGTAGTTCAGTGTGTTTTTAAGAGGAGTGCAGTGTGTACGAGTGTTTGTTCCACTCCTGCTGGAACAAACCGTTTGATCTCAGTTTAATAAAATAAAACACAACACGTTTCACGTGACGCTTCCTCTGTGCTCGCAGGGCAGCTATAGACGAGGGTTTGGAGCTCCTGAGTAAAATCAGACCTGCCGGTGACACCTACATGCATGAGGGACTGAAAAAGGTAAGGCTGGGTTCTGTAACCTGATTGGTCAGAAAGTCACACATTCAGTTTGTTTATTATGGTTTCTATAGGAACATCTTCACATGGATTTGCACATAAACTAACTTGTTGCTGTGGTGAAGTTTTCTGTAACCTATGAGACTGTCATGGTGAGGCAAAGGCGAGTGAGGATCCAAATGCAGTTCAATCTTTTATTAAACCAAAGCAAGAAACAGGCAAACCGACACGCAGGCAAAACAGGACAGAACACTGAGCAAACGGGAAACAGGAACATAGACACAAACATCCAACAACGACCAACACCAGGGAAGTGAACAAACAGTGTAGATATAACAAACAGGAACCAATCACAACGCAGAGACAATCAGTGACTAAGACAACACAACTGAGGGAGAGATGGAGTTCAATTAGTGTCCATGGTAACCAATGAGTGGGCGGAGCAAACAATTAACAGCAAGGCAGACCAGCAGACAGAAACAGGGCAGAACACAGACAGACTCATTACAGAGACAATTATTTATGGAAATGTACAGGATATCTTCAGGAGTCTACAGAGGAGAGATTGTAGACGGTTTTAAGAGATATTATATGTTTATTGCTGCTACAGCTTGAGTGAGAACAGGAATTAATTTGTTTTATGGACTAATAATTAACAAATAAAAAGTCATGTGGTTGATTAGTGGGTAAAGTGTTGGACTACTGATCAGAATGTTGTCCACCAGGCTGCCACTGTTGGGCCCCTGATCAAGGCCCTTAACCCTCAATTTCTCAGTTGTATAAAATGAGATAAAGCTCTAAGTCGCTCTTGATCAGGGCTTTTTATAAATGCTTTAAATGTAAAAAATAATAACTATTGTAATTGCTTGTAAATTGGCACTTAAAGAAAAACACATCAGGATTCTAATTAAATTACAACGTTTATTTCATTACTGTTTTCCTGTAACAACAGTCACTTAGCGCATGCTGTATGGAGTGTGTTCACTCTCCTGTGGGTTTGTATTTTTCAGGTTATAGAGCAGATGAAAGCTCAGAGCACAAAAGCCTCGAGCATCGTGATCGCGCTGACGGACGGGAAACTGTC
>NC_083479.1:20678477-20778477 GCF_030014155.1 Tachysurus vachellii
GCTGAATAACCTCTAGATGGCGTTGGTGTAACCGCATCAATCTTAACAAGCATAAAAATCAATGAGGCTCGGTCAACTTGACAAAATTAATAAAAACAGAAGTTATAAAACCTGTTTATGTGGAGCGTTTGCCATACGGGTCCCTGTGAATGAGAAACTGTAACGTTGAACAAGTGCATTAATATAAATGTACACTACCGTCAGAGCGTCTGTTGGAAACAAATTAATCAACACCTTCTGACCAATCAGAATCTAGAATTCAACCGAGGTTCAGAGACAAGTATGTAGCTGTTACGGATCAGTCGTTCTTGTCTCATCAGTCCAGGAGCGTCCAATCTTATCTACAAAGGGCGGGTTTTCATATCAATCCAACAGAAGCTACACCTAATTCCACCTGTTTAATCAGTTGATCTTGACTTTCATTAGACTCAGGTGTGGATTCTGCTTGGTTGGAATAAAAACCTTCACCCACACCGGCCCTTTGCGGATAAAGTTGAACAACACTGTGCTAAAACATTAATAACAATAACAAAAACAATAAAAATTAATAAATATAAATGTGTGTCTGTCTGAGGAACCGGAAGAAGACTCTTTACAGAAGAAGAAATGGCCCACTGTGGATGCGTCATATTACGGAGGCAGAGGAGTCGGAGGGATCAAACGCATGGAGGTAACGACCTCAACATTTTGTGCTTTTTCAGTGAACAATTTAAAGCATCAATTATTTAAGAACATCCAGAAGTTTTTTTTAAATTACATTTAACGTAATATGACTTTTGACACAAACATCAGTTATATTCTTAATAAACTTAGTTAGTGCATAAACTTTTCATCCATTTTGGATCAAATCATGAGCTGTGATTGAGTCGGTGTGGTTAAGCAGGTGGTTCAGGAACATGGACGCATGAAGAAAGACCAAATGCTGTTCCACTATCATGACAGGTTCGTTGGGGAGATAAAGGCTCCACTGAGGAAGGAGCACGACTGGAGAAAGCCAAAAACGCTGTGGTCACAATGCCTGAAGAGGAGGAACTGCAGGAGCCCATTGTAAAATCTCCTCGCAGACCACCACCTCCACATCCACCCCCGCCTCCATCTAAATGGTACACCCCGATTAAGGTGAGTCTACATTTCCTAAGAAAACGTTTTGAGTTTTTTTTTCAGAAGAAAAGAGTTGTGTGTGATCAGAGAACCTTGAAGGGATAAAACACTGCGTTGGGTCTCTCCATGAACACTCAATTAGAAAGTTCTCCAGCTCTGTTGTTCGAATATCATGGACCTTTAGTAACGTTATGTTTCTGTTTGTGTGTTCAGGGGCGCTTCGACGCTCTTGGAGCTTTACTACGGCGACAGTACGACCGAGTCGCTATCATGAGACCTACAGCACATGACAAGGTTCGGTTTTCTTCTGTCTTTCTGTACGAAGTATGTAAGAAGTCTGTGACATGATAGACAGCAGAACAAATTGATCTTAAGGCAGGAATCCTGGAGGAATGAGCTCGCAGCTCTACCAACAATGCAGCTATTTCTCCCCTGAGCTGCTGAGAGAACAGGAAGGAGAAAAAGAAGGAAAGGTTTGGTGGAGCTCTTCATTATGCTGATTAAAACGGTATTTAGCTACACTGGAGGGTCTAAAGCTATAATCAAGGCTACACACAGGCTAGGTGGGTCAATGAACTAGACGTTACCAGACACAGAGACATCAGTGACACGACTCACCAAGGATAAACAGATATGTTTTTTGACATTTGGTTCTTAATGGAAGTCTAACTCACCCAAAAGCTTTCCATAAGTCCAGGCCCATATAGCAAACACTACAGAGAACCTATTTAAGCTTCAATAGATAAATAGACATGGGAGAGTTGAATAAATAGGGTGCCAATACTTCTAGTGCTGGATATAGACAGATAGATAGGTAGTAAAATATAAAATGTGGATACATGTAGAGTTTGATAGACAGATAGGGTGCCAATACCTGAGGTTGTTCAATAGTTCAGTAGATATATAGGCAGGAAGACACATGAAGAATGGATGGATAAGAGCGAAGAACCACGAGGGGCGCCATTTACTCTGAAATGGTTTGGGTGGGGTTAGAAATTGTGCTACAGTCAGCCACTAGAGGGCGTCAGAAACATTTTATCTGCGTTATACATTCACTATTAATCAAAACATCTTCTAATATTCACTGTAAACCAGAGGGATAAACAGTGAGACATGAGAATGTGCTTTATCTTATATTTTTTATAATTTTATCGTAAATAAATAATAATTGGGGGGCACGGTGGCGTAGTGGTTAGCACGTTCGCCTCACACCTCCAGGGTTGGGGGTTCGATTCCCGCCTCCGCCTTGTGTGTGTGGAGTTTGCATGTTCTCCCCGTGTCTCGGGGGTTTCCTCCGGGTACTCCGGTTTCCTCCCCCGGTCCAAAGACATGCATGGTAGGTTGATTGGCATCTCTGGAAAATTGTCTGTAGTGTGTGATTGCGTGAGTGAATGAGAGTGTGTGTGTGCCCTGCGATGGGTTGGCACTCCGTCCAGGGTGTATCCTGCCTTGATGCCCGATGACGCCTGAGATAGGCACAGGCTCCAGAAAATGAATGAATGAATGAGTTAAATAATAAATAAATTAATTAATAATAAGAAGAATAAGAAGAAGAAACAAATAAAAAGCAATTAATTATCTTTGTGTGACTAACAGACATGTTTGTGTTTGTTTTTGTATTACAGGGTCGCTGCATCAAGTTCACAAGGATTCAGAATCGCTAGTTCACTCACTTTGTGCCTTTTTGTTATTATTTTCTTCTTTTTCTTCACGATTTTGTAGAAGCTCTGCCTTCAGATGACTGTACATGATTTCTTTTTAGATTTTTCTGTGACACTTTAAAGCTCTCTCTCATTTTTATTGGTCAGTCCTGCTGATTTAATGCACTTGTGCCTTAGTTTGACTTACTTTTGTGTAGCATTTTACTACACAAGAACAGAAGTCAGATTACACCTAACGAATATTTATTAGTAAAATAAAAACTTAGCATCATCCCAGACAAGGTCATCAGTTAGAAAACTGAATTTCTCCAGATGATGCTACAATATAAACAGAAAAACTCCGCACACATGCTATATAACATCGTTTCATTTGCTGACTGTAATGAAAATAAAGGATTTTTTTGGTCTGGATTCATGCTGTGTTCAGGTTCAATCTGACCCAAATTGCTTAAGTTTGGAAGCTATTAATATTAATCATCATATTAGCAAAAAAAAAAAAAAAAAAGATGACAAAATATTTGCAACACATAACCAAGTTAAACTGCTGACTTTTAACCAAGTTGAATTAAAATGATTATAGTTAAGTGGTGTTTATACGTCTGTGTATATTTTTGTGTTAGTGTTGTTTTGTACTCAACATTAAGGGACTATAATTTAAACTTTACTATTTGATGTTGTACATACTCTTATTAGAATAGCTGTTAAAGGAGTTAAGCTAGCTCAACCCGACAGAATCAGAATCAGGTTTATCGGCCAAGTGTGTTGACACACACAAGGAATTTAGTTCCAGCTGTTTGTGACTCTCAGACGTACAGACATAAATAACATTATACTATACAATACAAGATAATACAGACTACACAAGACAATACAGATGATGTGAGACAATATAGACAGAATGAGTATTAAATATGAATACAGAATATATGACTGATCAGTTATGTACATAAAGTGTGAGATTGTAAATAACAATTCATTCATTCATTCATTCATCTTCTACCGCTTATCCGAACTACCTCGGGTCACGGGGAGCCTGTGCCTATCTCAGGCGTCATCGGGCATCAAGACAGGATACACCCTGGACGGAGTGCCAACCCATCGCAGGGCACACACACTCTCATTCACTCACACAATCACATACTAGGGACAATTTTCCAGAGATGCCAATCAACCTACCATGCATGTCTTTGGACTGGGGGAGGAAACCGGAGTACCCGGAGGAAACCCCCGAGGCACGGGGAGAACATGCAAACTCCACACACACAAGGCGGAGGCGGGAATCGAACCCCGACCCTGGAGGTGTGAGGCGAACGCGCTAACCACTAAGACACCGTGCCCCCGTAAATAACAATATTGTGTAATATTATTCTTATGTACAATATACAGCAGCAGTAGTGTGTGTACAGATGATGTGATGACTGACAGTCCCGATAATGCAGTACTTATAGATATGAAGCAGTGAATATAATTATGGCGAGGTGTTAATCAGGGTGATTGTCTGGGGAAATAAACTGTTCCTGTGTCTGGTAGTTTTAGTAAACAGAGTTCTGTAGCACCTGAGAGAAGGGAGGAGCTGAAAGAGGTTGTGTCCAGGGTGTGAAGGGTCAGTAGTGATTTTTACTGCCTGGTTTCTGGTTCCTGTGTGGTACAAGTCCTGGGGGGTGGGCAGGGGGGCACCAGGTATTATTTCTACTGTTTTTACTGTGCGTTGCGGTCTGTTCCTGTCCTGTTTAGTTGCTGCACCAAACCAGGTAGTGATGGATATGTGTGCACCAGCAGTATGCAGACTCATCGCCATCTGTATTACATTATTTCACATTATTTGTTTCAAATAATACACCTTTTAACGTTTTAATTTAGTAAGCTTTTTTTCCCAAACGTTACAGAGCAAGTTCACCGGAGCTATGCCTAGATGAGTGTCGCAGAGTGGCTACGTCAGCGCCTGTTGTCGCAGGAATTTTGCGTCTTAGAAAAACACAGCCGCTAAATATTGCGGTTGTAAATAATGTATGAATAAAAACCCCTCCGACGGACATGTAAAGTCCGACCTGTAGCTTAAGGTAAGAATTTAGCTTTTATTGTTTATATGTTGTTTTAGCGGACTTTAACACGTGCATTAAGATGCTGTTGTTGTTGTTAGCTCGTTAGCCGTGAGGCTAGTGTTAGCTATCCGTTAGCAGTGAGGCTAGTGTTAGCTATCCGTTAGCCGTGAGGCTAGTGTTAGCTATCCGTTAGCCGTGAGGCTAGTGTTAGCTATCCGTTAGCCGTGAGGCTAGTGTTAGCTATCCGTTAGCCGTGAGGCTAGTGTTAGCTATCCGTTAGCCGTGAGGCTGGTGTTAGCTATCCGTTAGCCGTGAGGCTAGTGTTAGCTAGCCGTTAGCCGTGAGGCTAGTGTTAGCTATCCGTTAGTCAGTAGCAGTATAATATATAAATATAAAAACAAATATTCTGCAATAGTTTTAGTAAAATAATGTTAACGATTTTATTACATAATGGACACGTTAGGGGGAAACATGGAAAGTCTGTTCAACATTTATTAAATGGCCCTTTAAGTGTATTTAAATGTATTTAAAATAAATATGCATATATTTCACCTCTATTGTTTATAATAATTTGTGTTAATGTTATTATTTTTAGCCTATTAAACAATTTTATTTTTTATCATTTTAATAATAATATTTATTTTCATGTCTGTCACTGCTATTATTATTATTATTATTATTATTATTAATAATAATAATAATAATAATAATAATATTGTTGCAATGTAAATTTATACCTTAAGTAAGAATAAATCTGTAAACCCCCAGGATGTAGATCATGTGTTTTTTCTTCACAGTGCTGAAGTGGAAGCTGATGAACCACGATGCCTCAGAAGATCCTGAAGAGCGCTCATTACATAGAACTGGGCAGCTATCAGTACTGGCCGGTTCTCGTGCCCAGAAAGATCCGACTTTACACTTATGAACAGATCCCCGTGTTCTTGAAGGAGAACCCGTACATCACAGATGGGTACAGAGCACATCTGCCTGCTCGCTTATGTCTGAAAAGGTGTGTGGAACATGTTAAATGTCTGCGATGTGTTTGTGATGTGCAGGCTATCAGCAGGAGGTCAAAAGGCATCATAAATTTGTCCATGAAAGAAGCCTAATTCTGTGCATCATTTTTAAACATTTTTTTTCTTCGTTTTAATTCCAGCATATTTATTCTGTCTAATGAGACGGTGAACATCTGGAGCCATCTGTTGGGCTTCGTGTTGTTCTTCTTGTTGGGGGTGAATGACATGTCCACAGTGTTACCAGCTGCAGGAGCCTCCAGAGAGGATTATGTCATCTATTCCATAGGGCTGTTTTGCTTTCAGGTGAGTTCCACATAACACACACACACACACACACACACTCACACAGGAGAGCTAACCTGGGATGCTTTATTTCATCAGAGTGTGAAGCTCAATTTTTTTATATAAAAAACACAAGTTGGTGGAGACAATTTGTGAAAAAAGAAGTAATAATAATATTAGGTTTAATTCACCTTTCAAAAAAGCTCAAGGATCTATTGGAAAAAAAGAGAATGATATAAAAATAAATAAATAAAATTATGAATTTTATTTAACAGTAATAGACTATAAAATCAATAATGTTATTAAGTTATAAGAATTATACGTATAATGCAGGGACTGCCAGTAATGTTATTTTAACTTGTATGTAAATATATAAGTTACTGTAAATAAATGATAAATGATCTGATGATTCAGTTGTCTGTATTGTGCAAAAGGAATAATTTGTTTATTCTCACAGAAACAGTGTTGTGTTTTGGTCATTTCAAATGTAAATTTCTGTATCATTACATCTGTTTGGTTTCATTCCACAGCAGACATTTTTAAGAAAAAAAAACAGCTCCTAAAACTCCCTGAGAACATGACGAGTGACGTGTTGGGAGGTGTGTGTTAGCGAAGCCGTGACCCTGTGCTGTTGTGTTCAGGTGTGTATGCTGTGCTCGGTGGGTTATCACCTTTTCTGCTGCCATCGCTCGGAGAATACGTGCCGCCGCTGGCTGGCCCTGGATTACGCCGGGATCTCGGTGGGAATTCTGGGATGCTACGTCCCAGGAGTGTTCTACGCCTTCTACTGCAATGCTGTATGACACGTTAATCCCTCTAAGCAATTACTGCCTTTAGGTTTACGTTTTAAGTTTAAGCAAATATATTACAAATATTACACACACAATTACACACTGTGCTGCTAGCAAATAAATTCCAAATCATCACAAAAAATATTATTAGTCTTGATGATGTCATATATGCATTTAAAAGAGGCAAAATTAATTCAAATTAATAAAACAAATCATTTTTATCATCTAAATGACTTCTAACTTTAGGCCACACCCCCTGTCATAGTCTGACTCTGTATTAACGATGAATTAATGATTACTTAATGATTGTAGAGACAAATTGAATCACTTTTTTTTCCACAGTTCTGGAGGCAGGTGTACCTGATCACGGTCCTGGCTCTTATCCTGGCTGTGTTCTCGGCTCAGATCCACCCGCTGTACCACACTCAGGAGTGGAAGATGTTGCGCTCGGTCATTTTCTGCTCCGTGGCGGCGTACGGCATCATCCCCGCCTGCCACTGGGTTTGGCTCAACGGAGGCTTCCGCTCTGAGATCGTACAGGTGAGTAAGGACGCTTTAATCCACACTGGGTCAGGATTCGGAATGACACGTATGATATGATGATGTCACAAATATTGCAGGTAATGAAAGAGATGTTGGACTTCATCTTGTCTTTCTAGGTGTTTTTTCCACGAGTCATGGTCATGTATGTGATCGCTGCCTCAGCCTTTCTGTTCTACATCAGTAAAGTCCCTGAGCGTTACTTCCCAGGTAACTACACATGCTGTGTTTTTGTCTTGGTAGCAGAGGCTGGTGAGCCCCTTTATTCTGATTGGCCCTTATCATGAGTTGTTGTGAGGTTTTTTCTTGTTTACATCCTGCAGCGACTCAGAGTTTGTTTAAACAGTTCATTTTTATTAACAGAGACGTGAACTTTGGCAAATGTTACAGAAATATTAAAGATTAAAATAAAAATTTATTGAGTTTCAGGTGTAAGACTAAAGCGTGTGTATTCATTCTTTAATTGCAGGGCAGCTGAACTACCTCGGTGCCAGTCACCAGCTGTGGCACGTTCTGGTGGTGCTGATGTTCTACTGGTGGCACCAGACGGCCGTCTACATCATGCACTACAGGCACAGTGAGCCGTGTCCAAGGTACAGCTAGTGTACACGTCAGACCTGCGGTACTCCATGCGTTAGCACCTCAAGGATGCTAAGCGACATCCTAACTCATCTCTACCATGCTAGAACCTGTGCCTGGAGAAGGATCCGGAAACATGGAACTTTGGGCCTTTTTTGCTTTAATGTTTCCTTCTTTTACTTTTTGCACTGGAGCCACAAGACCATCGTTGCTAACGATAAAAAAAAAAAAAGAAAAAAGACCTTCAGTTTAGCACTTAATCAGCTTTCAGCCAGACTCTTAGGGGCGTGGCCTAAAGGTTAAAGGACAAGTTCATGTCAAGGCTTTTTTTTTTGTGTTAGGTGTTAGCTTCATTAACCTTGTAGCTCCAGTGCGAAACTACAGAAATAATAAGAATTTAGAATGATTGGTTGATCAGCGAAATTTTGGATAATGTGAAAAATGTCATTGTTGTTTTGAAACGATTCAGAAACCTACTGAAATGTGAGTACTGATGGATCTGTGCACGGAATCCAACATTTCTTTGTGCATTAATGACTTGATTGTTCCAGTGAATAAGAAGCCTTTGTGTGTGTGTGTGTGTGTGTGTGTGTGTGTGTGTTCTCATCTGCCTGAGAAACCTATAACCTGGCCTCAATGTGAAATCTTCTATCTCATGTTTTTGTTTAAAGCGTATTCAAAGCTTGCGTCACGATCACGTGCGAACTCGTGTCACGTTAGTGAGAGAGGTGTGAACTCATGTCCCGAGTGTGTTCCAGCTTCACCTCCGACTGTTACAAAGTGCTGACACCGGAGACTCCTTCCATATAAATCTTCCATATAAATCTGTTCTCCGTGTGGAAAAAAAAAATCGCCTTATCAATGATTTTTTTTTTTATCTGTTTATTATTACACCGTGTACAAATCTCTGTTACTATGGAAACGATAACGTATGATTTGTAGAAATGAATCTTCTGAGCTTCAGAATGTGATGTTTGTATTTATGACTGTTTTTTGGTCTTGTTTTCTTTTACCTCATTGTCCTGGATTCGAACTCTAACACACCACAAGGGTACTTTACTGTGAATATTTTAAAAAAGGGTAAAGAAAACTTACTGTGTGTGTGTGTGTGTGTGTGTGTGTGTGTGTGTGTGTGAGTCTGTTACATGAAAATGTTTGCACACATATTTGAGATACGGTTATAAAGAGTGACTCCGGATCGTGGTGTCAGACTGTAAGTGCTGTGTATCGACCGAGGTTTAAGTGCCTCAGGATTTGGTGTTATTCTTTTACAGGGAACAGAAACAGTGTGCACTCCATCATACCTTTATTAAGGGGCAAATACTTTCAAACAGCCCTTGATTTTCCTTCTTTCCTTTTGAATGTGACTATGGGCATTTAGCATGATGTGTATGACGTCTCTGAGCAAACAGACCGTATTAACGTCTCGCTCTCATTACTGCCTTTTGGTTTTGGTTTCGTTTTTAATTTCCTGCTGGATGATTTTAACATTTTGAAACGAAACTGTAAAATATCTGAATGCTGATAATGAATTAAAGTACTTTCTGCACTTGGATGTTTATCGGTCGATTCCTACGGCGTTGTGTCGTCAGCAATTTTATGAATGATGTTTGATTTCACTTTGCACTTTTCTTTTGTTTTATTTGCAGCATTTTAATGAGATTCGTTTTTTTTTCCAGTGTATTTGATGATGATGTGTAAACATTATACACTCATTTTAACAATAATAATAAGATTTATTTTTTAGTTAAGTTTATCCCAAAACTTTTATTATTATTATTATTATTATTATTATTATTATTATTATTAAATAAACAACACCAGTACCACTGCTACTCCATTAATTTTTATTAATTTTACTATTTAGTAAAATAGTTTTTGTTATAAGATATTGGGGTCACGGTGTCTTAGTGGTTAGCATGTTCGCCTCACACCTCCAGGGTTGGGGGTTCGATTCCCACCTCGATACCCGTGCCTCGGGGGTTTCCTCCGGGTACTCCGGTTTCCTCCCCCGGTCCAAAGACATGCATGGTAGGTTGATTGGCATCTCTGGAAAATTGTCCCTAGTGTGTGATTGCGTGAGTGAATGAGTGTGTGTGTGTGTGCCCTGTGATGGGTTGGCACTCCGTCCAGGGTGTATCCTGCCTTGATGCCCGATGACGCCTGAGATAGGCACAGGCTCCCCGTGACCCGAGGTAGTTCGGATAAGCGGTAGAAGATGAATGAATGAATGAATGAATGAATGTCATAAGATATTTATTTTAAATCTGTTTATTCTGTCCAACACCAAAGATGAAGTAAATTCATTCAGATTCTGAACGAAAGGATTTCGAAGCGGTTCATTAGTTTGATGTTATTGTGATTTTCTACATTTTTATTTGTTTAAGTCGTCTGCGGTAACACAATCAGAGCAAATTATTAATTATAGTGAGTTTTATTTTTCAGAATCTTTTCTCATATATATCGCTCAAAGCTTAAACACACACACACACACACACACAGCATTGATTTACAATGTAAAAAAATTTAAGTAATTAAAATGCTTCAGTCACATCCACATCTTAGACGTCATATAGTTTCTGTAATATCTGTAATTATAAACATTAAGCGTTTGATTTAGTAAAAAGAAAAAGTGAAAGTGATTTTTTTTGAAAGTGATGATGTTCTGCTTTTGTCTCTTCCTCTCTGCTCCTGTGTGTTGTTCAGGGTGATGAGGTGGACTTGTAGCTCAGGCCTTATCGTCCGCTCCACAGATCCCCAGCAGCGTCTTCTCATAATCTCCTGACGTGTCCGACTGGAACACACACAGGTTTATACAGTTTTTACACAACACTGACCTTTAACCTGACAAACACTAAATACACAACAACAACAACTACACAACTCTGACCTTTAACCTGACAAACACTAACTACACAACAACAACTACACAACACTGACCTTTAACCTGACAAACACTAAATACACAACAACAACTACACAATGCAGGACACCTTTCATTCTGTTCAACAAAACTTCAATCATCCTGAATTTTAAACAATAAGGGAGCTCAAATTCAGAAACAGTGACATGAGTTAGAAATAAAACCTCAGGTTCCTTTAAACTTGATGTGCATCAGCTGCTTCGCCGATTCACTGGAAATAAAAATGTTTTTCTCCTCCCTGATTCACTCGCTTCAATCTCGAGTGCAAAGGAAAAGATCTGCTTATTACTGATGCGAACGGAAGCCGGAAAGATGAAAAGATCTTTCTTTCTTTCCTTCTTTTTCATTTTGTTAACCTTTTATTTTGTAGTTTGTTCCTTTTTATTTCTGTTCTTACATTTTTCCTTTCGTTTTCGTTCTTTTAACTATCTTTATTCTTTTTCATTCACTTGTCTTACCCCTTTAGTATAAACTCTTCACTATGACGTACCTTGATGTCGGAGTATAACGAGCGGCCGTACAGTTTTTTATACTCTGCCTTGATGTCCATCAGATCGATCTCAGAGCGACTCACCATGATCCGAGTCAGCATGGCATCGTTGGTGCCCGCACCCTGAAAAATAATATGAGATAGTAAATAAATAATTAACCACAAATCAGGAAGCTGACGTGTGACACAAACCGCACTGAACAGTGACCTGAACACTGGATCTAAAAAAAAACAAAAGCAGCACCGCAATAAAAGTGGGCGTTTCTGTGTGGGGGAAAAGGTGGGTTGGGCCAAGCAGTGAAAGTCTGTCATGTCCATGAGCTGTAATGGTGGGCGTGTCCATGAGCTGTAATGGTGGGTGTGTCCACGAGCTGTAAACAGTGGGCGTGTCCATGAGCTGTAAACAGTGGGCGTGTCCATGAGCTGTAATGGTGGGTGTGTCCACGAGCTGTAATGGTGGGCGTGTCCACGAGCTGTAATGGTGGGCGTGTCCACGAGCTGTAAACAGTGGGCGTGTCCACGAGCTGTAAACAGTGGGCGTGTCCACGAGCTGTAAACAGTGGGCGTGTCCACGAGCTGTAAATAGTGGGCGTGGGCTGTGTGATCTGTTAGCGTACTTTACCTTCATACTCTTATGGAGAAGTTCTGCCATGTAAGCTGGGACGCTCTTCACACATTTCACTGTAAGGACACACAATCATCAGTATTACAGGAAAACAAACAGCAATAAACACCAGTTTAATCCAAATAGATACAAAAAGATAAAAGTCTGTCATACCAACAGCTACTAAAACGTTCTCTAAATCTCCGGACATCTCGCTCTCGATGCTCTGCTGCAGGGTTTTCCCGCTCAGGTTCTTATATTCCACCAGGGCTTTAAATAAAACACACACACATACACACACACACACACACACACACATACACACACATACACACACATACACACACATACACACACATACACACACATACACACACACTTTGATTTCTGTACAGGTTCTGATAGAGCTGAGAATTTTCATGTTCAGTCTCCAGTCTGGTTCTCACTTTGTCTGAGCTGAGGAACGCTCCTGCGACAGAGGATCTCGATGAACTTGCCCTCATCAGTCCCCCATTTTTTCTCTCCAGCCTCATACAGGGCCTGTGCAGTGAAGACTCAGGGTAAGTTTGGGAAACGGACAGATGTGGGTTCATGGTGTTATACACAGGACAAAACTATTTTGTGTAACGTAAGTGTGCGCTTCTCATTTTTCTGCAGCGATCTGACGTGCTATTTAACATTAATGGCTATTAATAAAAAAAACATACAATACTGAGGTATTTCTATACTATAAACAATACATTCACAAGCACATAGGCCACACCTCCTTCCTTAAAAGTAAATAGCACATAGGCCACACCTCCTTCCTTGAAAGTAAATAGCATAGGCCACACCTCTTTCCTTAAAAGTAAATATCACATAGGCCACGCCTCCTTCCTAGGCCACACCTCCTTAATTTGGAGCAAATAGCACAGACACCACACCTTCATTAGGTGTGATAAGCAGAGGCCACACCTGCATTTTAAATAATGAAATGTGGCCACACCTACTAAATGCAGAGGGGAGGGGCATTACCTAATTAGGGCATTTTCCAACAGACTTTTTAATCACATTAAATAAGGTGTATAAGCTCCACTCCCCTGCACTCCTGCCCTGTTTACACCCCTAATCATTTCCTGCTTCCAAACATTTGCATAAAAAGAGATTTTAAACAAAAAAAATCTGCAGTTTCTGTTTGACTTTACCTTCGCATCAGCTTTGGCTTTAGCAGCGTCCACATTTTTGCTCTCGTCTCTTTTGCCCTGCGAGTTAAACAAAGCCAACAGCTCATGTTACACATGCTACTCATTTTCCTGCAGATATATTTGTGTATACAAATCCACAAAGCACCAACCTCAGCTAGAGTGATCAGAGTTTTACAGAAGTCTCCTCCCACCTCAGACTTCAGGTCGGAAGTCAGCGCTTTCCCCGTCGCTGTGACACACCGTCATTAACATTACCTCAACATTTCAGCGTGTAATAATCACATGATCTAAACATGAATAATAAAACTATAAACCTTGTTGGTATGCGTCAGACAGAGCTTTGATCTGATGGTTAGATCTGGAGGCCAAGATCTCAATCAGCGTGCTCTCTGTGGTTCCAGCTCCCTGAGACGACAAAGAGAGAGACTTAACTGCATTAAAGCATCACACACACACACACACACACACATATACATTTATAAAAATGTTAATGGTAGCATTAGCGTTAAAGTTTTGCAGTTATTCTGCTAACATCTGCTGTTTTGTGCTTTCTGCAGCATTGCTCCTGAAGTCTGTGTTCGTTCTGCAAGACCGGAACCCACTAGCAAGCTAGCTGGCTAATGCTAGCACATTGGCTAAAACTCAGTAGAAAGATTGATAGAGTAAGTGCTCTCAGAAGAACGACCGCTCTTTTGCCGAACTTCTTTCGGTTACAGACGTCTGATCCTGGTTATTGTTAAATGGAACAAAAATAGATCCTATTTCAATCACAACACAAAACATCACACAAAATGTAAACATGTAAAGCTCTTACTTGCATTGCGTTTTTAATTTCCTGCATGTCGAACTGAGCCGGTGGAGTGACGAGAGCCACCAGGATCCTCTCAAAGTTTCCATCAGTGTCTCCCTTCAGATCGTCCACAAGACACTGCGGATCAACATTCACAGGAAACCGCAATCACTGAACAGCGGCGTGAAACGAGCGGCGACTTCTCACTTTTACGTAAAACAACAAACTGTCCTGAAGAAGTTACAAAACCTCTGACTGTTACAAAGTGCAGAGACTTGAGACTTCTTCCATAAATGTTATAGAAGCTTTAATTCTCCTTACAGAAATCTCATCCATGTGGAGCATCTGCCAAACGAATGAGATGTTTGTATGGAAACAATACGTGCACCAAAGACAGGGTTACTGTTGTAGATTTTTTTTTTGTTTGTTTGACCAATCAGGATCCAGAATCCGACAGCGATAAGAAAAGATAAAGGAGATAAATTGCGGTGTGTGTTAGAGCAGTACAGGAGTTTTTACCTTTCCAGTTATGTCCTTGTACACTTTACAGATCTGCTGACGCTGAGCGCTGCTTCTCTGAGTCAGAATATCGATCAGAACCTTCTCATTGGTGCCTTAACACACACACACACACACACACACACACACACACACATGTAATCTTTGAGATATTAAGAGTGTTGTTTACCTCCACACCACTCTAAGGTAAATTTATTCAGGGTGTGACAGTAAACATTCCTCTCACCGAATCCCTCGATGGCCTTCCTCAGAGCAGCAGCATCTTCATGTGGATTAAAACCCGTTTTATCCTTAACGGTTCCTCGACTCTGAGAGACAGAACAGAACATCACGCAGCACATTGATAACCTGCTCATGTGTAAGTGAGGAAGAAGAAGATGATAAAGACAAAAGGACGGTCTTACTTGGTTGGACATTGAGTCTGGGGAGTCCAGAAGGAGGCTCAAATCATCCTGAAACACACAACACACAAGAGCGAATCAATCCTAATCCATGCTCAGAAACCTTATATCCGTTTCTCCAAAATAACATCATTGTAAACATGACCTGATATTTGTTTTCTTAATCTAAACAAAGGTGTGTGTAGAGGCTGGCTGCCAAAAACATGATCAGAAACACTGCACATATCGTTTGGTATCGATTATCGATTTCTCTTCAGTTTATTAGAAAAATTGGCCGGAGAACAACTTCACGTGTACGTTAAACATCTGTACTTTTGTGTATAAATGTCGGGAAATAATTCTTGACTCACCCACGGTGAAGACATTCCAGCGGATATGGTGGGTTGTAGCTCTGCAGAAAAAGATTATACAGTTCTTTTTCTCGTGGTTTTCCTCCTTGTGCATTCTTTACATTTCTGACACTGCATCATAATTCTGACTTTTTCCCCTGATCCTAATCCTGATCCTAATCCTGATCCTAATCCTGATCCTGATCCTGATCCTGATCACACAGAGAACACATCTCTGACTTATTAGATCACCTGTAGCTTTCTAAAGCCAGTGTTCTGACCATTAACTCTGCACCCAGAGGAATAAACACTACATGAGGACTTATTTTACTCTCAATAACAGGAGAATGGACTTAAAATCGACCCAAACTTGATTAAAATACGGACCAAGAGAACATCCGGATTATTTTCTCAAGCTAATACAAATAAAAAGTCCACACTGTTACTTTACCTGGATAATAACCTACTTGAACAGTCGTTAGTCTTTTTCAGGATGGTGTTTAGACCAAGGAAACGTCCGGATCCTGTATGGAATGAATCAACTTCCGAAATCAACGCAGTTTTATACTAGCGATGGGCGTCACGAGTCACTTCACTGAGTCGACTCATTGGAATTGGTTCACGACGTTGATTCGTTAGATTCAGCTCGTAGATTTTTAAGGAACTAATCCCTGCTGTACACAACACACACGCATTATTATATCATTTCTTTCTTTTTTACGGTATCTTGACGTAACAAAACGTTAACTTGTCGTGATGATTTAACGTTCTCCTGATGTTCTAGACTCTTTGAAAATAAACCGTGTTGAATTCTGACACACCCAAGGTGTGAGTTCCAGTTTGATTATGATGTGATCATCACAGGATGAGAGTTTCTGCTGTTCATGAAATTGGACTAAAATTAAATATGTGACATGAAATAAAAAGCCGTAATTTACACTGAATGTGTGTGACGTTAAAGCAGATCAATCTACACACAGTGTGTTAAATGCTGTGTGTTCATTTTAACTACTGTGTAAAACAGCTAAACAATTCTAACACAATTTTTATTAATATTGACACAAATTGTGTATAGTGGAGTGCTACACATAATTTGTGTAATTTTTCTACACCTTCGTATTAAGAGTGTAGAGGCGGTACAAGCGCGGTAAAGCAGCATCATGGATGATCTTGTGTTACAGCCCAGCCTAGGGATGAGCTGCACAGAGTAATAGCTCGGGATTCAGTGGATTGATACCTTTACAAATATACTGATTAGAGAAAAATGAATGCTGTGACAAAGCCTGATTTGTTTCCTAATATGCCCGTAACATTATCATTAACTTACGTTTATAAACAGCTATTCTAACCTCGTTTTACATGTAGTAACGCGAACAGTTAGCAGACATCATTTGGCATTAACATGTAGCCTAACTATAATAACTTAGCTATCTTACCTGCACTGAACCCATGTAGGCCTGGCACTGTTGTTGTTGTTGGAGGGTCAGGCTGATTAGCATCAGCAACTGTGGCCTGACGTTACTTCGTGCAGGTGAGAGCTTCTCGCAGAAAAACAGAGCAAAATAATTTTTTTCATGAAGATTATTCTCATAATTCTGAGATAATTAACTCATTAATTCATAAAAACAGAGCAAAAAACTTTTTATTCATGAAAAATGATCTCATAATTCTGAGATAATTAACTCATTAATTCAGAAAAACAGAGTAGATTTTTTTTCCTCAAGTGAATGCAATACGCTTCCGTAGGATTGTGTTGATTCTGTTGGTGCAGATAAATTCACCAGTAAGTTGGACCTCCTTAAGGGTTATTGGCAGGTTCCCCTTTGCCGCTCGTGCAGCTGAGATCTACGCCTTTGCTACACCTGATAATTTCCTCCAGTATACTGTTATGGCATTTGACCTCCGTAATGCACCTTCAGAGACCAGAGGCTGATGAATAGAGTGTTGGGGGATGTTCCGAACTGTGCAGTATACTCGGAGGATGTGGCTGTCTTTTCAGATACCTGGAAGCAACATCTTAACCACTTAGAACTTGTTTTTACTCACCTCTCAAATGCGGCCTTAGTTCTGAACTTGGATAAATGTGAGTTTGGTAAAGGAGTTGTCTCCTATTTAGGTAAGCAGGTAGGACAAGGGGAGGTCAAGCCGTTAAGTGCCAAAGTTCAGGCTATATGTATGTTCCCAGCTCCTAAGATGAGGCGTGAGCTCAGTCAGTTTTTAGGTATGACTGTATACTACCGATGTTTTTGTAAAATCTTCTCTGATGTGGTTTTACCCTTGACTAACTTACTATGTAAAAATGTATTGTTCAAGTGGACTCCAGAATGTCAGTCTGCCTTTGAGTCTGTAAAACTTCTCCTGACTAGCTCACCAGTTCGGTCTGCTCCAGACTTGAGTAGATGCTAGTGGCACAGGTGTAGGAGCGGTGCTTCTACAGGATGAGGATTTTGGGATTGAACACCCAGTTTGTTATTTTTCAAAGACGTTTTTAAACGTTTTTAGCTTAACTACAGCACCATTGAAAAAGAAGCACTTGCATTGCTGTTAGCCGTTCAACATTTTCATCTTAGTGATAACCCCAGGCTGATACAAGTCTTTACTGACCACAACCCACTGGTGTTCTTAAATCGTATGTGTAATACGAACCAGAGGCTAATGTGCTGGTCGTGACCATGCAATGTTTTAATTTAGTGATTGAGCATAAAAAGGGCAACCAGAATGTGTTGGCTGATGCCCTGTTGCAGGGTTGATTTTTAAGGTTTGTTTGTTTTTTCTTTTGCTGATTGTGAACCATTATGAGGTTCACACTTAGGGAGGAATGTGTTACAACCCGTGATTTTGTGGACTGTATTGTGTTCTGTACATGTCTGTGTGATTCCAGGCCAGAGTTTCCAGCCTGCCGTGATTCTGCCCCATAACTATGACCTCATCACTGATCTCCTGTATGAAGAGGAAGCAGAAGAAGAAGGTGGAGGGTGTTAGTAGTGGTGTGTGTTAGTAGTGGTGTGTGTTAGTAGTGGTGTGTGTTAGTAGTAGTAGTAGTAGTAGTAGTAGTAGTAGTAGTAGTAGTGTGTGTTAGTAGTGGTGTGTGTGTTAGTAGTAGTAGTAGTAGTAGTGGTGTGTGTTAGTAGTGGTGTGTGTTAGTAGTAGTAGTAGTAGTAGTAGTAGTAGTGGTGTGTGTTAGTAGTGGTGTGTGTGTTAGTAGTAGTAGTAGTAGTGTGTGTGTTAGTAGTGCTGTGTGTTAGTAGTAGTAGTAGTAGTAGTAGTAGTAGTAGTGGTGTGTGTGGTAGTGGTAGTAGTAGTAGTAGTAGTGGTGGTGGTGGTGGTGGTGTGTGTGTTAGTAGTGGTGTGTGTGTGTGTGTATTGCAGTGTTGTGAGAGAATGATTATTGTGTTTTTGTCATAGTTCCTGTTCTGGTTTTGACTTCTGCTTGTTTCTGACTTTCACTGTTTCTGACTTTCACTGTAATATTGTTCACTGTGTCACAGGCCGTAGGGATCTGGCTGCTCTTTTTTCTTTGGGTGTGGCTCAGTTTCCCCCCTGTGTGTTTTCTGGTAAGGAGTCAGGGAAGTCCCACTGTATTTTTCTTTTCTTTGTTTTAGGTAAGAATAGTTGCCTGACTATTAGACTTTTTTGTGTATTATTTTGGCTTGGGCCACCCTGAAGAGACGCCATTGTACTTTTGGTTGTATATATTATTTATCTCTGAAAATAAACCAATACCCTTACCTAGAAATTCTATTTTGTGTTGTTTTATCTTTTGTGAATTTATAAAGGATTAATAAGTAAATTTCCTAAACTGTTTGCTGTGCCGTCCCAGACTACAGTCACTGAACATGACATTGATGTGGCTGATCATAAACCGATAAGACAACACCTATATCAGTAAACCCTTCTAAGCGTGCAATTATGAAGCAGGAAACTGATTATTTATTGGAAAATAGATTAGCTATGTATATACTGTATATGTGACACAGTACACAGTGAAATGAGACGACGTTCCTCCAGGACCATGGAGCTGCATAGAACATCACAGAGATAAGGACTTAATTAAGTTAGTCCTAGACACATAAAGTGTATCTGTACAACCTGGTGTACACAGTGTGAGACACAAGACAAGAAAACAGTGAGAAGACTAGAAAGACAGTACAGGACAAAAGACAATGCAGGAGAAAAGACAGTACAGGACAAAAGACAATGCAGGACAAAAGACAGTACAGGACAAAAGACAAACAATACACAAAAGTCAATGCACCAACACAGCGGCAACCAGAATACATACTGTATATTCAATAGTACAACCCAAATTCAGAAAGTTTTTTTATTTAAATAAAATAAAAAATAAAAGACTTTTAAATCACACAAGCCATATTTTATTCATAATAGAACTTAGATAAGTGGCTAAATTTTACATTTTTATCCACTAAATGACCTCATTTCAAATTGATGCCTGCTACAGGTCTCAGAATAGTTGGGACTGGGTCATGTTTACATGGTGTAACATCTCCTCTTCTTTTCAAAACAGTTTGAAGACGTCTGGGCATCGAGGTTATGAGTTTCTGGAGTTTTGGTGTTGGAATTTAATCCCATTCTTGCCTGATAGTTTGTGGACATCTATGTTCTATTGTGAATAAAAAAAACTTTACAAATGTAAAAAACGTCCTAACGTGAGGTATTGTATATGTTATGTGAGGTATTGTAATGTATTGTGTAAAACAGCGTTTGACAGAACGTGTAAGACAACATGTGTAAAGATCCAAAACAGTGTGCAGAACAACATGTAAACAGTTTGATATGATGGTGCTGTAGACATGGATGTGTATTGGAAGAGTGTGTATTTGGTGTATTTTCAAGAAAATGAAGTCATGACAAAACAAGAACGAAATGATGTGATAACTCATGGTCTCTTAGGAGTCTGTACATAAAAGATACTACATCTCCTTTTTCTTGGCGCTATACATTTTATTTCTTGAACCGGTGAAGTTTAAAACATTTAATATAATTTCAGCAGCACGGCCCTTTAACCGTCTCTGATCCAGGGTGCTGTATCATGTCTGTGCTCTGCCACTTACAAAGCTGGTATATGTGAAGAAAAAGAATTTCACTGCTTAAGTATATGTAACAATAATAAATGATATTTATTTATTAAATAAAGGCTGATGGATAACATTGGGTTTGTTCCTGATGAAGAAGACGTCTGTGTCCGCTTGAGCTGCCTCTGTGACGTGGGATTCAAAGAGCAAAGTCTCGTGAAGTTTATAGACAGAATCATGAGTATGTAGCCTACAAAGGAGAAATACGAGAAACAGTCTGTTTAATATAAATCAGTTTCAGCTAAAACGAAAGTAGTCACAAATATAGTCACAAAAAGAAGGAAGACAGTAAATGGCCAAACATTAAAAAAGGAGGATGCAGATAGTGAAACAATGGTCATGAGGTGAGAGAAAGTTCATGAGAACTGAACGTGCCAATTCACTCAAAATGTACCAAAGGAGTTCCAACGACCGCTTGAGATGATGATAACGTTTCTCACCATTCCATATGACAACAAATCAGTTTTCTTACAGCTATAAAACATTGTGGAGAGAGATTTGGTGTTTGTGTATAAAATTTTAATATCATACGAGATGGAGAAGTAGCACTTGCTCTCTTTACTCCCCCTGTGGGAGTCTTTCTGTATTTCCATTAAGTTAAACTTTATTTTGTGTGTGTGTCTGTGTGTGTGTGTTTGTTGTGCTCTGTACAGTACAGTTCAGTTATCGGGGAGTCTGATAGCTTGTTGAAAGAAACTTTTACACAGTCTAGTCGTGAGGCCCGAATGCTCTGGTACATTTTTCCAGACAGCAGGCGGGTATAAAGAGTGTGTGTGAGGAGTGTGTGTGGGGTGAAGAGTGTGTGTGAGGAGTGTGTGTGGGGTGAAGAGTGTGTGTGAGGAGTGTGTGTGGGGTGAAGAGTGTGTGTGAGGAGTGTGTGTGTGGTGAAGAGTGTGTGGGGCGAAAAGAGTGTGTGAGGTGTGAAGAGTGTGTGTGAGGAGTGTGTGGGGTGAAGAGTGGGTGTGAGGGGTGTGTGGGGTAAAGAGTGTGTGTAGGGTAAAGAGTGTATGTGAGGTGTGTGGGGTGAGGAGGTGTGTGGGGTGAAGAGTGTGTGTGGGGTAAAGAGTGTGTGTGGGGTGAAGAGTGTGTGTGAGGGGTGTGTGGGGTGAAGAGTGTGTGTGAGGTTTGTGGGGTGAAGGTGTGTGTGGGGTAAAGAGTGTGTGTGGGGTGAAGAGTGTGTGTGAGGGGTGTGTGGGGTGAAGAGTGTGTGTGAGGTTTGTGGGGTGAAGGTGTGTGTGGGGTAAAGAGTGTGTGTGGGGTGAAGAGTGTGTGTGAGGGGTGTGTGGGGTGAAGAGTGTGTGTGGGGTGAAGAGTGTGTGAGGGGTGTGTGGGGTAAATAGTGTGTGTGAGGGGTGTGTGGGGTGAAGAGTGTGTGAGGTGAAAAGTGTGTGTGAGGTGTGTGTGGGGTGAAGAGTGTGTGTAAGATGTGTGTGGCGTGAAGAATGTGTGTGGGGTGAAGAGTGTGTGTGAGATGTGTGTAAAGTCCACAATGCTGTTGGCTTTGCGGACGCAGCGTGTGGTGTCTGTGATGGAGGGAAGAGAGACTCCAATGATCTTCTCAGCTCTCCTCACTCTCCACTGCAGGGTTTTGTGATAGTGCAGTTCACAAACCAGACAGTGATGCAGCTGCTCAGGATGATCTCAATGGTCCCTCTGTAGAACGTAGTCAGGATGGGGGGAGGGAGATGGGCTTTCCTCAGACTTCATAAGAAGTAGAGACGCTGCTGTGCTTTCTTGGTGATGGAGCTGGTGTTGAGTGACCAGATGAAGTTCTCCACCAGATGAACACCAAGAAACTCGGTGCTCTTGATGATCTCTACAGACGATCCGTCGATGTTCAGTGAAGACTGATCGCTCTGTGTTCTCCTGAAGTCAACATCCATCTCTTTAGTTTTATCAACATTCAGAGACAGTTTGTTGGCTCTACATATTAACAATGGGCTTCATGCAGAGATCATGAGCAAATGAAATCTGAGATCACGACAATAACGACTTTTGTTATTTTGAAATAACGAGAAAATGAAGTCGTTATCATGACAAAACAAGATCGAAATGATGTGATAACTCATGGTCTCTTAGGAGTCTGTACATAAAAGATACTACATCTCCTTTTTCTTGGCGCTATACATTTTATTTCTTGAACCGGTGAAGTTTAAAACATTTAATATAATTTCAGCAGCACGGCCCTTTAACCGTCTCTGATCCAGGGTGCTGTATCATGTCTGTGCTCTGCCACTTACAAAGCTGGTATATGTGAAGAAAAAGAATTTCACTGCTTAAGTATATGTAACAATAATAAATGATATTTATTTATTAAATAAAGGCTGATGGATAACATTGGGTTTGTTCCTGATGAAGAAGACGTCTGTGTCCGCTTGAGCTGCCTCTGTGACGTGGGATTCAAAGAGCAAAGTCTCGTGAAGTTTATAGACAGAATCATGAGTATGTAGCCTACAAAGGAGAAATACGAGAAACAGTCTGTTTAATATAAATCACTGCCATGTCATTCATTCATTCATTCACTCATCTTCTACCGCTTATCCGAACTACCTCGGGTCACGGGGAGCCTGTGCCTATCTCAGGCGTCATCGGGCATCAAGGCAGGATACACCCTGGACGGAGTGCCAACCCATCACAGGGCACACACACACTCTCATTCACTCACACACTCACACAATCACACACTACGGACAATTTTCCAGAGATGCCAATCAACCTACCATGCATGTCTTTGGACCGGGGGAGGAAACCGGAGTACCCGGAGGAAACCCCCAAGGCACGGGGAGAACATGCAAACTCCACACACACAAGGCGGAGGCGGGAATCGAACCCCCAACCCTGGAGGTGTGAGGCGAACATGCTAACCACTAAGCCACCGTGCCCCCCACTGCCATGTCAGTTTCAGCTAAAACGAAAGTTTTACTCCTGCAAGGCTGTTATGACTTGTGGAAAAAAGGGTCACAAAAACAAGGAAGGCAGTAAATGGCCAAACATTAAAAAAGGAAGTGACAGATGGTCATGAGGTGAGAGAAAGTTCACGAGAACCGAATGTGCCAATTCACTCAAAATGTACCAGAGAAGTTCCTACGACCGCTTGAGATGATGATAACGTTTCTCACCATTCCATATGACAACATATCAGTTTTCTTACAGCTATAAAACATTGTGGACAGAGAATGAAAACACTGCTGAAAAACACACACCATCTATTTGTAGCGGTAATGACTTAATACCAAACAAATCGATAGATAATGTCGTAGATAATATTTCTGTTTTTGATCAGTATTTATCAGTGTTGTAATGTAACGGAGTACAAATACTTCGTTACTGTACTTAAGTAGAAATGTCACGTATCTGTACTTTACTTCGATATTTAAATTTATGTCAACTTTCACTTTTACTCCACTACATTTCCGAGATAAAATGTCTACTTTTACTCCATTATATTTCCACTAAACATCTTCGTTACTCGTTACTACAAAATAAAATCAGAAGAAATGTGTGTGACTGTAATAATGGAGGTTTGGTGAATCACTGCTCCTAGACTGCATTACGTTCCGCACGCTGTACGAGAAGCACAGGGACGCGCAGCGTGCACGCGCAGTCAGAGCTGGAGGCGCAGCGTGCACGCGCAGTCAGAGCTGGAGGCGCAGCGTGCACGCGCAGTCAGAGCTGGAGGCGTTTATCTATAACGTTAATTGGCGGAAAGCCGCAAAGACGGCAACCAAAAGCAGTGAAATGTCACTATTCTTATTACCAGAGTTGTAGCACAAACAAAATATTAATGCAAACAATCCATTCAATACTAAATAAAAATAACATTTATTGATTTGGTCTTTGTCTTGTGAATATTAGTTTATTAATGACTGCATTCATTAGACACACTGTTTGTAGAGAATACACACATACATGAACTGATCTGATTCAAGACCGGCATCATTACATCATGCATAAAATTTTGGTGTCCACTTTTGCCATTTAATAATCCCATAACTTTTGGCTTACTATGTAGTCATATAATATATAATATAAAACTCTTCTTGTTTTAAATTCTCACTGAGGACTAAAACCCCCTAAAGATGAGACCCTAGAACCGCCCCTGATCTTATGCCTACAGAAAATCACTGAAAATTTACTTTTTACTTTTATTCAAATACTTAAGTACATTAAATATCAGAAAATGACTTTTGATACTTAAGTACAGTAAATATCAGATACTTTAAGACTTTTACTTGAGTAATATTCTAAAAGGAAACTTTCACTTCTACCAAAGTCTTTTTCTAGTACGATACTTGTACTTTTACTCAATTATTGCTTTCTAGTACTTTATACAACAATTTAGTCTGTTTTAATTCCATTCAAGTGACTGACTTATTTTCACTGATTTAATGATCAACCTGCACACTGGATCGCTTACCCACATTGTTCATTAAACAGATATTACCAGTAGCTACTGACCCCATTCTAAAGATAATAAATTCTTCCCTTAGCACTGGTTATGTGCCAAAATCTTTTAAGCTAGCGGTTATCAAACCTTTGATTAATAAACCTGACCTTGACCCAACCCAGCTGTCCAACTATAGGCCAATATCAAACCTCCAATTTATCTCCAAGAGCCTAGAAAAGGTTGTAGCTCAGCAGTTATGTTCAGACTTACATAGGAACAATATTCATGAGCACAGAGACAGCACTGGTTATAAGTTGTAAATGACCTGTTACTGGTCTCTGATCAGGGTTGTGTCTCTTTGCTGGTATTGCCTGATTTTAGTGCAGCTTTTGATACCATTGACCATGTTATTCTACTTGATACTGTAGTCTAGAACATGTTGTTGGTGTTAAAGCGACAACTCTCTCCTGGGTCGGGTCTTATTTGGTGGATCAATATCAGTTCGTAAATCTAAATGGTGACCACTCTAACAAACTAAGGTAATGTTCGGTGTTCCGCAAGGTTCTGTTTTAGGCCCATTGCTTTTCCACCTACTGTATATATGCTACCCCTTGGTGCAATTATCCGTAAACATGGTATTGGCTTCCAGTGTTATGCCGATGACACTAAGTCAGATATACAGTAAGTCACCATCTTAATAAGATTGAAGATTGTGTAAAGGACATTAGACAGTGGATGCTTACTAACTTCCTCCTGCTTAACTCTGACAAGACAAAAGTGCTTTTATTAGGACCGCAGGCTATTTGGTAGCACGTACCTAAAGTACTACAGTCTCCAGCAGGAGGCAGAGCTTTTTCTTACAAAGTCCCACAGTTATGGAACAGACTTCCAATTAGTGTTCAGGACTCAGACACAGTCTCAGTGTTTAAGTCCATTTTTTAGCCTAGCTTTTTATGAATAGAATTTCTTAGGTAAAGGAGCAGATCTGGAGGCTTTATGGGCATTGAGTGTTTGGTGAACTGGGATGTCTGGGTGTTGTCTCCTTCACACCCTAGCAAGTTGTTTAGGTTTGCAGACTGTGGAGTGGTGAGACGCTTTACATCTCAGGAAGCCCTCATGTCTGTGTTACCTTCTGGCTCTAGGCTTTTAGTTATGCTGTCATAGCTAGTCTTTATGGAGTCTCTTTCTGCACTTTACACATAATGTACATTGTCCATCACCTGATTACAATTATACCTATCAATTTTCTCTCTCTCTCTCTCTCTCTCTCTCTCTCTCTCTCTCTCTCTCGCTATATATGCCACTCCCTAGCCCCCAGTGTTCTGAGTTCTTAATCTGATCGTCTCTTCTTACGGAGCTACTACGTCAATCCTGATGTTCTACACCTGGTTGGAGTCTCGTTGCCCTGGTGGTCAGGGATTGATCTTCATGGTCAGCCAGTGACTCATGGGATTGTTGTGGATGGAGCTGCCTGGAGACTGTCATGCCTTCTTTGAGCCAATGTTTGTCCAGTATCCTAAATGAGGATGAGGTTCACTTCTGAGCCTGGTTCCTCTCAAGGTTTCTTCCTCCTATCATCTCAAGGAGTTTTTCCTTGCCACCGTTGCCTCAGGCTTGCTCATTAGGGATAGGAATAGCTAAAATTTAAATAATATTTTTCAATTACCTTTAAAAGTTAATTGTTTGTATTTATATACAAATAAATTGAATTTGAATGCGTTTCTAAACCGTGCTGTTATGGGTCGATAAATCAACTTGGTAACAGTCACTTTGTTTCATCACACCACCCTGTTGTAGGTTATTTTCCTATAACAGCACAACAGAGTTTTATTCACTTTAAATCAAAGCAACTTGTAACCTGTTTCATGAACAATTGTTTAGTCCATGTGTAATTTGTCCCCATCTTCTGGCTGTTGTTTAGTATTACAGCCGCAGCACTACATTTAGCATGAACTCAGGGAACACACACACACACACACACACACACACACACACACACACACACACACACACACACACACACACACACACACACACACACACACACACACACACACACACACAGTTTTAAATTGTAAATAAATTTTAATGACATCCAGTTTCTTTAATATCTTTAATTATTGACATCAAAAGTGAAAGTGATTTTTTTTCAAAGTGATGTTCTGCTTTTGTCTCTTCCTCTCTGCTCCTGTGTGTTGTTCAGGGTGATGAGGTGGACTTGTAGCTCAGGCCTTATCGTCCGCTCCACAGATCCCCAGCAGCGTCTTCTCATAATCTCCTGACGTGTCCGACTGGAACACACACAGGTTTATACAGTTTTTATACAACACTGACCTTTAACCTGACAAACACTAAATACACAACAACAACAACTACACAACACTGACCTTTAACCTGACAAACACTAACTACACAACAACTACACAACACTAACCTTTAACCTGACAAACACTAACTACACAACAACAACTACACAACACTGACCTTTAACCTGACAAACACTAAATACACAACAACAACTACACAACACTAACCTTTAACCTGACAAACACTAAATACACAACAACAACTACACAACACTGACCTTTAACCTGACAAACACTAAATACACAACAACAACTACACAATACTGACCTTTAACCTGACAAACACTAAATACACAACAACAACTACACAACACTAACCTTTAACCTGACAAACACTAAATACACAACAACAACTACACAACACTGACCTTTAACCTGACAAACACTAACTACACAACAACAACAACTACACAACACTAACCTTTAACCTGACAAACACTAACTACACAACAACAACTACACAACACTGACCTTTAACCTGACAAACACTAAATACACAACAACAACTACACAACACTGACCTTTAACCTGACAAACACTAACTACACAACAACAACAACTACACAACACTAACCTTTAACCTGACAAACACTAACTACACAACAACAACTACACAACACTGACCTTTAACCTGACAAACACTAAATACACAACAACAACTACACAACACTAACCTTTAACCTGACAAACACTAACTACACAACAACAACTACACAACACTGACCTTTAACCTGACAAACACTAACTACACAACAACAACTACACAACACCAACCTTTAACCTGACAAACACTAAATACACAACAACAACAACTACACAACACCAACCTTTAACCTGACAAACATTAAATACACAACAACAACTACACAACACTGACCTTTAACCTGACAAACACTAACTACACAACAACAACTACACAACACCAACCTTTAACCTGACAAACACTAAATACACAACAACAACAACTACACAACACTGACCTTTAACCTGACAAACATTAACTACACAACAACAACTACACAATGCAGCACACCTTTCATTCTGTTCAACAAAACCTTCACTCCTGCTGAGACATCATCAATAAGCATTAATAAGCATTAATAAGCATTAAAAGTTATAAACGTTGCAGAAATTTGGGGACAGCTACATGCTTCTGAATTTCTGATGCAAACTGGAGGATGAAAAGATCACAGCTGCTCTGTGTAAATGAATCAAATCATTTCTTTATAATGAAACCATTTGAAACGATTCACGTGTTGATCTGATTCAGTCTTCACGTGGAATGTTAATTATTGGTTTTTAGAACATTTAAAACAGCTGAACTTCAGCGTTACTATCATTTGTCCAGAGTCAAATAAACAAACTGATTCAAACGAGTGGAATTGTGCAGACACTCGACTCACTTAATCAGACCGTTCAAATAAATTGACTCTCTCACCGTTTCTTCCTTTATTTCTTTCTGCCACTTTTTGTTTGTTATTATTTCGTTTTTCTTGTTTGTCATTTTCTTTCTTTTCTTTCCTGTTTTTTAATGATTCTTTTCTGTTTATTGTCTTATAGTTTCTTTACTTTTCCCTTTCTCACACTTTTCTTTTTCTCTTTCATGTATGCACTTTTCATTCTTTATTTCCTTTATTTATTGAGCTGTGTGTCTATAATTGCTTTCTCATTAGCTTCATCCTTTTACAGAAGACCAATGTCAGAGAAATTGGTAGAGAAAACAAGGCAGAGAAAATTGAAAACTAGTAAAATCAGAAGAAAGAGGAAGTAGGAAGTAAGGGCAGAAAATCTCACACACACACACACACACACACACACACACACACACACACACACACACACACACACACACAGTGAGGAGCAGTTGATAGTCTGTGTGATTATTAAGTATAAACTCTTCCCTGTAACGTACCTTGATGTCGGAGTATAACGAGCGGCCGTACAGTTTTTTATACTCTGCCTTAATGTCCATCAGATCGACCTCAGAGCGACTCACCATGATCCGAGTCAGCATGGCCTCGTTAGTGCCCGCACCCTGAAAAATAATAATACAAGAGAAGGCAACAAATATCAACACACTGTACAGATATCATGCACCTGTATCTGTTTAGGATATAATAGGTGTGTCTGTGTGGACTGACACAAGGGTGTGTCTGTATAAACTGACAGATGGTCTGTGTGTCTGTGTGCTGAGTGTTGGGCGTGTCTGTGTGCTGAGTGTTGGGCGTGTCTGTGTGCTGAGTGTTGGGCGTGTCTGTGTGCTGAGTGATGGGCGTGTCTGTGTGCTGAGTGTTGGGCGTGTCTGTGTGGACTGACAGATGGGCGTGTCTGTGTGGACTGACAGATGGGCGTGTCTGTGTGGACTGACAGATGGGCGTGTCTGTGTGGACTGACAGATGGGCGTGTCTGTGGACTGACAGATGGGCGTCTGTGGACTGACAGATGGGCGTCTGTGGACTGACAGATGGGTGTCTGTGGACTGACAGATGGGCGTGTCTGTGGACTGACAGATGGGCGTGTCTGTGGACTGACAGATGGGCGTGTCTGTGGACTGACAGATGGGCGTGTCTGTGGACTGACAGATGGGCGTGTCAGTATTCTGACAGATGGGCGTGTCAGTATGCTGACAGATGGGCGTGTCAGTATGCTGACTGATGGGCGTGTCAGTATGCTGACTGATGGGCGTGTCAGTATGCTGACTGATGGGCGTGTCAGTATGCTGACTGATGGGCGTGTCTGTAAGGTGTTTTTATCTCTCGTTCATCATTCTTTCTTTTTATCCTCTCTCTGTTTTGTTCTTAATTTTCCTTTTCAATCTGAAAAACATTTTATTCTGTCATTCTTTTCTTGTGTGTGTGCATGTGTGTGTATGTGTGTGTGTGTATGTGTGTGTGCGCATGTGTGTGTGTGAGTGTTTGTGTGTGTGTGTGGTTCTGACCTGCTTCTTTCTGACTTTCTTATTACTTTATATATCTTTTTAAAGCGTACTTTACCTTCATACTCTTATGGAGAAGTTCTGCCATGTAAGCTGGGACGCTCTTCACACATTTCACTGTAAGGACACACAATCATCAGTATTACAGGAAAACAAACAGCAATAAACACCAGTTTAATATAATGAACGTCTACAAAAAGATAAAATAATTAATACATACCAACAGCTACTAAAAAGTTCTCTAAATCTCCGGACATCTCGCCCTCGATGCTCTGCTGCAGGGTTTTCCCGCTCAGGTTCTTATATTCCACCAGGGCTTTAAATAAAACACACACATACACACACACACACTTTGATTTCTGTACAGGTTCTGATAGAGCTGAGAATTTTCATGTTCAGTCTCCAGTCTGGTTCTCACTTTGTCTGAGCTGAGGAACGCTCCTGCGACAGAGGAGCTCGATGAACTTGCCCTCATCAGTCCCCATTTTTTTCTCTCCAGCCTCATACAGGGCCTGTGCAGTGAAGACTCAGGGTAAGTTTGGGAAACGGACAGATGTGGGTTTATGATATGATGTAACACAATACACATGTGGTTTATATTGTGCAAATGATTAATTCTATGCAGCTATTAAGACACCAGAGGCCACGCCTCCTTCATTAAGACTAACAGGCAAAGTGGCCACGCCTCCTTCATTAAGACTAACAGGCAAAGTGGCCACGCCTCCTTCATTAAGACTAACAGGCAAATTGGCCACGCCTCCTTCATTAAGACTAACAGGCAAAGTGGCCACGCCTCCTTCATTAAGACTAACAGGCAAAGTGGCCACGCCTCCTTCATTAAAACTGACAGAAGTAGAAGCCACACACAGACTATGCCTACTTCATCCTGAGCCATTAGAGGGGGGAGGAAAGGGGCATTAGGGTAGGTCACACGACTTTACCTTCGCATCAGCAGTGGCTTTAGCAGCATCCACATTTTTACTCTCGTCTCTTTTGCCCTGTGAGTTAAACAAAAACGAGCAGCACACGTGACACACGTTACTCAAAAACGAGCAGCACACGTGACACACGTGACTCATCCGAATCAATCAGACAAAGAAGAAAAACCTGCCACAAAGCACCAACCTCAGCTAGAGTGATCACAGCTTTACCGAAGTCTCCTCGCACCTCAGAATTCAGATCGGAAGTCAGCGCTTTCCCCGTCGCTGTGACACACCGTCATTAATATTATTACACGCTGAAATGTTGAGGTAATCACATGATCTAAACATGAAGAATAAAACTATAAACCTTGTTGGTATGCGTCAGACAGAGCTTTGATCTGTTGGTTAGATCTGGAGGCCAAGATCTCAATCAGTGTGCTCTCTGTGGTTCCAGCTCCCTGAGACGTTAAAACACACATTAAAAACATAATGAAAACAAATAAGTGTAATAGTGTGTGCGTCTCATGTATGACAATTTTACTCTTTGTTAATGAAGTCATGATTAAATTAGATCAAACAGGATCGTGAATGTATTTGAAATGACCACAAAACAGGAAAACACAGAAGAAAAAAAGGAAAAGCTCTTACTTTAATCGCCTTTTTAATTTCTTGCATGTCGAACTGCGCCGGTGGGGTAACAAGAGCCACCAGGATGTGCTCAAAGGGTCCCTTAGTGTCTCCCTTTATTGCGTCCACAAGAGACTGCGAATCAACGCACACAGAAAACCTGAGTCACTGAACAGCTTCCTGAAATGACGCTCTGAGACATGGGATGGTGTGATGAAGTGAATGTGAATCATTCGACCATTCATTCATTCATCTTCTACCGCTTATCCGAACTACCTCGGGTCACGGGGAGCCTGTGCCTATCTCAGGCGTCATCGGGCATCAAGGCAGGATACACCCTGGACGGAGTGCCAACCCATCACAGGGCACACACACACACACTCATTCACTCACACAATCACACACTACGGACAATTTTCCAGAGATGCCAGTCAACCTACCATGCATGTCTTTGGACCGGGGGAGGAAACCGGAGTACCCGGAGGAAACCCCCGAGGCACGGGGAGAACATGCAAACTCCACACACACAAGGTGGAGGTGGGAATCGAACCCCCAACCCTGGAGGTGTGAGGCGAACGTGCTAACCACTAAGCCACCGTGACCCCCCTGAATGTGAATCATTTTTCTATAAAAATATTAAAATATCCTATAAAACATAATATTAATTTACACCTATAAAGTTATTAAGCACTTGCAGTGGAGACTCCTTCCATTAATGATATGTAAGAATATTCTCTTTTAAGAAAACGTGACCGAACGAGCTGTTGCTATAGAAACGATAACGCAGCAGAACGAGCGCATTCATTTAAATTTGCGTTACATTCAGAGCTGCTGTTAGAGAGAATGAATTAACACCTCACCACCAATCAGAATGGAGTCTGTAGGAGTGGTCATGAAAACGTCAATGGGAAAGTGTATTAAAACTCTGTTGGTCTGTGGGCGGAGCCTCGACTACGAAGCCCTTCATGAGCTGAGTGAAGTTTTTTACCTTTCCAGTTGCGTCCCTGTACGCTTTACAGATCTGCTGACGCTGAGCGCTGCTTCTCTTAGTCAGGATTTCGATCAGAACCTTCTCATTGGTGCCTGAACACACACACACACACACACACACATATGTGATCACTAAAACATTGTGTGTGTTCTTCACAGTGGAGGTTTTCTGAAGCGTTTCTCTCACCGAATCCCTCGATGGCCTTCCTCAGAGCAGCAGCGTCTTCATTTGCATTGAAACCCGCTTTATCCTTAATGGTTCCTCGACTCTGTGAGACAGGACAGAACAGAACATCATGCAGCACATTAATAACCTGCTCATGTGTAAGGAAGGAAGATGATGATGATGATGAAGAAGACAAGGATGGTCTTACAGGGTTGGACAGCGAGTCCGGGGAGTTCACAATTTGGTTCAAATCATCCTGAAACACACGACACACAAGAGCGTATTAATCCCAATTCATTTAATCTCACTGCAGATTCTAAAAGTACAGATTATATGTTTACACCCTGAATTTTTACATTACATCTACAGCATTTAGCAGACACCCTTATATCCAGAGCGACTTACATTTTTTATCTCATTTTTATACAACTGAGCAATTGAGGGTTAAGGGCCTTGCTCAGGTGCCCAACAGTGGCAGCTTGGTGGACGTAGGAATCGAACTCACAACCTTCAGACTGGTAGCCCAACACCTTAACCGCTAGGCTACAACATCCCTAGAACAGCTCCTCCAACGACTCGTTCTTTACACCAGACACCATGTTTAAGCATGTTTAAGCATGTTTAAGGGGATGTGGTAGCTCAGTGGGTAAGGTGTTGGGCTACTGATCGGAAGGTCATGGGTTCAAACCCCAGGTCCACCAAACTGCCACTGCTGGGCCCCTGAGCAAGGCCCTTAACCCTCAGTTGCTCAGTTGTAAGTCACTCTGGATAAGGGGGTCTGCTAAATGTTGTAAATGCCGTAAATGTAAGCTCTCAATCTGATGCGAACACATGGAGCAATACAGTGTGGATCCACTTGCATAATTATACAGGTTCATTTCATTCTGCACATCAATGGTCTTACTTTCTCATCCTGCTTGTTTTTTTTTTATTATTATTATTAATGATTATTTTTTATGATACATTTTTATCTACATGGGCTATGCGGATCTAGCTGATAAAAAAGGCAGGGTGTAAAACAATTACACCTTCACGTACACACCACACACATTCCTCAGATGACTTTTGGTTAAATCACAGGAACCCAGCCCTTAATACAAAAGAAACTATGGCAAAGCAATCAAACAGGTTTACGTCTACAAGACGAGCGGTGTGTCGTGTTTGTCACGGATCTTCCTTCATTAACACAGACAACAAAATGAACATTCGTTAATCTGATGAAATCTTTACGTCTCTAAACCAGATCTTGAGAGGATCTCGAAGCTGTTTTGCTAATTATGAACATTCAGTAACATTCGCAAGCCCAAACACACCAAATGTGTGTAAACATTCTAAATATATTCCTATATATATATAACTACTGTAATATATTATATTTTATTAATTATTCACAAAACAACAATGTGGGTTTTCTCACAGATGAAAAACATCTTTACGATGATTTCTCTTTACTTTATTACACTATTGGCTTGTTTACAACTTCACACATGAGTTAAACATCTGTAGCATCTGTCATCAGTATTTATCCACACAGCTTTTAATTTCAACCTGACAGTTGATTAGAGACAAAGATGAAGAGATTAAACAAGTGTCTCCTGTTTGGTGGGTTGGATGCAGCCACGCCGACTCTCAGTTTAGTGTTAATGCAGCATTAACACAGCAAACACAACATTTCTTGACTCACCCACTGAAAAGCCATTCCAGATGTTATGGTTGGTTGTAATCCTGCAAATAAGAGATTATACACTTTATTATTATTCTGTTTCTAACACTGTATAATGATTAACACTTCAGTATGAGCACAAAAACAAGAAGCTCCTCACTTATTAGTTCACCTGTAGATTACCATTAACACTGCACAATAAGGAACAAACACTGCATAAACACTGCATTAAAGCTAATAGGACACGTTAAAGCCTCAAGAATGACTCAGAATCGATTCACATACGCACATCTACCTGAATCACTTTCTGCTTTATTTTCCCTATGAAGTGGTGATAAAAGCCTGTATTACCTTCTCCTTTAACACACGATAGTCTTTACCAGGGTGGTGTTTAGACCGGTTTTGGAGGAAGTCCGAAATCTGCTCACCTTTTACAGTAGTGATGGGCGTTACGAGTCACTTCACTGATTCGATTCTTAAGAATCACGAGATTTGATTCGTTCATTTGATTCACCACTCAGGCGCCATACAAACTTTTCCGATGTTCACGATTAAAAATAATGTTCCGTGTCAATTTTCCCCCAAATAATTTACCACACAGTCCCTTGCAGACGTATCGATCAGCTTTTCCACATTTTGTAATACTAAAACAAACACTAGCACAAAGAGTCAACAACATTTGATTCGTTCCTAGAAATTGACTCAGATGATTCAAGTGAATCGTGTTCAAGGCAGTAGGTGTTGTTAGACCTTATTAACCTTATTAACCATTATTTGAGTCTGGTTCCTCTCAAGGTTTCTTCCTCTTATATCTAAGAGAGTTTTTCCACCCCACAGTCACATACAAATACGTTTAAATATATCGAATATTAATCTTTATATTATTCTTTATAGTAACATTTTGTTCTATGTTTATGTTCTGTGAAGCTGCTTTGAGACGATGTCAATTGTAAAAACCTCTATACAAATAAAATTCAATTCAATTCAGTTTGATTTCTATAGAGCTTTTACCAATTGACATTGTTGGTTAATATAAAGAATAATATAAAGATTAATATAATACAAACATTCTAGATTAATATTAGACTTCTATTTAAATGTGTATGTGTTTATCCCCAATGAACAAGTCTGAGGTGACTCAGGTGACTGTGGGGAGGAAAAAGTCCCTTAGATGGTAAAGGAAGAAACCTTGAGAGGAACCAGACTCAAAGGGGAACCTCATCCTCATCTGGGTGACAAATTTGAATTGAATTGCATTGAATTAACATCTTAGCACCAACTCCTTAGGAAACTACAGCCTAAATGGAATCTCGAGTGATAACTACAAATTATTTTGACTCCAACTTGTAGGTGAAGTGTTTTAGTCACTCTCACTCACTCATCTTCTACCGCTTATCCGAACTACCTCGGGTCACGGGGAGCCTGTGCCTATCTCAGGTGTCATCGGGCATCAAGGCAGGATACACCCTGGACGGAGTGCCAACCCATCGCAGGGCACACACACACACACACACACACACACACACACACACACACACTCTCTCATTCACTCACGCACTCACACACTACGGACAATTTTCCAGAGATGCCAATCAACCTACCATGCATGTCTTTGGACCGGGGGAGGAAACCGGAGTACCCGGAGGAAACCCCCGAGGCACGGGGAGAACATGCAAACTCCACACACACAAGGTGGAGGTGGGAATCGAACCCCAACCCTGGAGGTGTGAGGCGAACGTGCTATTCAGATGTTTAAACTGAAACCATGAACTGTGATATATCACAGCACTTTCATTTCCTTTTCAGACATCTGCTCCGGTCATAAAATAATAATACTTCATTATACATGAAAACCAAATGAATTTATGTTGATGGATTATTAACTTTAAGGAAGAGAGAAAAGACAAAAGACTGATGAAGGAGCATCAGATACTCAGACACTCAATCAAGAATAATGTATAACTATAAATGGATAAATGGTACAATTATGGGCTGTTATGCGAAATTAATCCGCAGGAAAATATCACGATTTAATCCCAACTTTTAAATTGCAAAGAGAGTAAAAATGTTGAAGGAAAAATGGACAGGTAACAGAGAGGACCAGGAAAGCACGAAGAACAGAATATTCATTCAACGTGAGCATTTTTTTTTCTAAAATAAGTCAAATATTAATATTTTTTTTTCCTCTTGTGGTTGTATTATATATTAAAGCATGTCATATTTAATGTTCAGTTAATAATCCAAAATAATTTATGGGGAAAAGAGACAATAATCATGACTTATTTGTAACATATATCATAAAAATAAAGACTTTGATATTTTATTTAGATATTTATATACTATAGATCTGCTGCCATTTAAAACCATCACGTTTGTCATTTTTATGTATTTATTTTTAGTAGATGGAGTAAAAGTGAGCCTCAGCTCATGTTTGCAGGCGTAAAGAAGTTGTTTGTTTGTCCTGGAAGTTGTGTGTCCTAGAGGTTTTACCTCGATCCTGAAAGCGACAGGAAGTCTTCGTTCTCCACAAGCTACAGAAGCGTGTTATAAGACGTCTGCCACTTCAGTTCCGGAGCTCTCCATTTCTTCCTCACTCCTCCTCATCCTCCTACACATGGTGCAGAGCAGAAAAGCGCAGACGAACAGATAGAGAGCCACGACGAGCCACACCACAGTGCTGAAGAGGATGAAGCACAGCAGGTTTCTGTCCATGTCTACTGAGCAGCTCACCCGCACCCACACACACACACACTTGTGTTTGTACAGTGACACTAAAGTAAACGTGGTTATGATGCATTATGACGCTGTTTGTCTTGTACAAACATCACAATATTATTCAGTCTCTCCGGTGTAAAGATGATTAAAGTGGACCTTCAGTCACCTTGGCTGAGTCTGACACAGGAAATGAACAGAGGCTTAAAAAGGCCATAAAGAAGAAAAGACACGACCTTCCTGTGTGTAGCTCTGTATCTGTACAGACACAACTTACAGCAGACAAAATATATCACATAACATCATGCATAACACATACAACTCTCCAAAAAAGATCAAAAGTAAAAGAATAAAAAGAAGAAGTGTGTGTGTGTGTGTGAGTGTGTGAGTGTGTGTGTGTGTGTGTGTGTGTGTGTGTGTGTCACTCACTGAGGTCATCATTCCCACACTGAAACATGGTGGCAGTAGCATCATCCCTCAGCTTCCTGGCTGTTTCTCTGACTAATCAATCCCCTTTAACCCATCAATGACTTTCTTTTGTTCTTTCTTTCTTTCTTTCTTTCTTAAAGGGAAGGGAGGAAGGAAGAAAAAAAGAAGGCATTAATGAAGGAATGAAAGATAAAAGAAAGAAAGAAATATAACAAATTAAAACAAACAAAAAAGAGACAGTCAAGTCAAATGTGTATGTAAAATGAAAATTAAAAGAAAAAAGGAAGAAAAAAGACAGTTTATAAAAAGAAGGAAGGAAGGAAGAAAGAAAAAAATAAAGCACTAGATAGATAGATAGATAGATAGATAGATAGATAGATAGATAGATAGATAGATAGATAGATAGATAAGGAAAGAAAAAGTGAAATAAAAAGTAAATAAAAAGTAGAATTTTTTTTTTTCTTTCCAATCCATCAAAGAGTAGTGAAGGAGGTAAAGAGGAGAAAAAGAGAAATAACTGGTTAAGAATCTGATGGACGATGCTACCAGCACCATGTTTCAGTGTAAGGATGATGTTCCCATGGTGTGAACGTGATCATGTGACCTGTCTGTAATCAGTGTAAGGATGATGTTCCCATGGTGTGAATGTGATCATGTGACCTGTCTGTAATCGGTGTAGGGATGATGTTCCCATGGTGTGAACGTGATCATGTGACCTGTCTGTAATCGGTGTAGGGATGATGTTCCCATGGTGTGAACGTGATCATGTGACCTGTCTGTAATCAGTGTAGGGATGATGTTCCCATGGTGTGAACGTGATCATGTGACCTGTCTGTAAGCAGTGTAGGGATGATGTTCCCATGGTGTGAACGTGATCATGTGACCTGTCTGTAATCAGTGTAGGGATGATGTTCCCATGGTGTGAACGTGATCATGTGACCTGTCTGTAAGCAGTGTAGGGATGATGTTCCCATGGTGTGAACGTGATCATGTGACCTGTCTGTAATCAGTGTAGGGATGATGTTCCCATGGTGTGAACGTGATCATGTGACCTGTCTGTAATCGGTGTAGGGATGATGTTCCCATGGTGTGAATGTGATCATGTGACCTGTCTGTAATCAGTGTAGGGATGATGTTCCCATGGTGTGAACGTGATCATGTGACCTGTCTGTAATCGGTGTAGGGATGATGTTCCCATGGTGTGAATGTGATCATGTGACCTGTCTGTAATCAGTGTAGGGATGATGTTCCCATGGTGTGAATGTGATCATGTGACCTGTCTGTAAAGCTGAGGATGAATTCTCTTCTCGTCCAGACTGAGATTCACACAGCCAATCAGTGACAGTTATCATTAGGACCACACCCCCTAGAGTTAACCTTCACTCTGACGCACCCATAAAACAATCAGCTACAGTGACAGTAACTAATTGTGTCAGAAAATAATGAAATGTGTGTGTGTGCGTTGTCTCCCTCTGCTGGCCGTTATTTACTATTACTATTTTGAGGCACGTGTATCTCTACAGTTAGTTTGGGTTTCGGATGTTTTCTTCAGATCCTTCATCAGACTTTCAGCTAATCACGAGTTCATATCACTATGCTCAGTTATGGACACACACACAATATACACATACACACACACACAACATACACATACACACATACACATACACACACACACACACACACACACACAATATACACATACACATACACACATACACATAAACATACACACACACACACACAATATACACATAACACACACACACACAATATACACATATACACACACACACACAACATACACATACACACATACACATAAACATACACACACATACACATAAACACACACACACACATGCACATAAACACTCACACACATACACATACACACACATATACACACACACAAATACACACACACACACACACACACACACTTCAGCTACACACATGAGCAACATTTGGCTGGAATGAAATCAGTCACATTTCTCTTCAGTTCAGTTTGTTCTGTTTTACAGCCACATGGTGGCGTCTTCTCCACATTTTCCAGCAGAATCAAGTTTTACTCTGTTGCCATGGAGAAGCAGCGGAAGACCGGATTGAGAATCCCTTCTGAAATCCCTTCAGAAAACCTTCTGTCTCCTTCTCTCTTCTGTCTCGTCCTCTCCATCTGTTTCGTCCTCACCTTCTGTCTCCTTCTCTCTTCTGTCTCGTCCTCACCTTCTGTCTCCTTCTCTCTTCTGTCTCATCCTTACCTTCTGTCTCATCTGCTCTTCTGTCTCTTCCTCTCCATCTGTCTCGTCCTCTCCTGTCCTTTTCTGTCCTCTTGTTTTTACACCATTTGTTCTGTTCTTTCCTTTTTTCCTCTTCACTTTTCTCCACATTTTTCCATTCGGATCTCTCCTTTCTTCTTGTTCTGCCCTCTTTCAATGCTTTATTTTATTTGTTTCTGTTCTTATTTCATTTCTTTTGTTGTGTTCGGTCTTCCTCTCTACTCTGTTATGTCCTCTTATGTCCTTTTTATTCGTTCTAAACTCTTTAATATCCTTATGTTATTTTTTAATCTGTGAAACTTTACCAAACATCTCCATCCACCTCAATTCTCTTTTTCAAACTAAATGTTGGATCTTCTGTAATAATAATGACACTTAAACCTCTATAAGCCGACGCTGGTGTCCAGCTCCGAGCCTCACTTCTTCTCAGAGCTTCAACCCTAAGACCACAGCAACATCTCAATCAAAGTGTACTAAATAATTCTGATGCTGAGAACACATCAGGAAGCAATTATGGGATGATCTTCACCTCCACTGATCATGACGGTCAGCGCGTGCGTCTCTATCACTCCATCACTCCGTCATGTGCAGCAGCAACAATTTGTCTCTTGTGACTTTAATTAATTACAGTGTTTGAGTGACTTTCTGTTCCAACACAGCGATCTGTCACTATGAGCCCTGAACCTTTAACATTCAACACCACACAACCAAAATGTCACACAAAGTCATGACGCGTCTTTACTGCATCCGTCTGGTTTTAACACAGATGAGTAATAATTATGCAAAAAAAATCTCAACAACAAATGATTAAAAAATATTTACAGGAAAAAGACAAGGGATATGAACGGAGAGGAAAAGCGATAAAGTGCAAATAAATAGATAAGTAAACAGACAGACAGACAGACAGACAGACAGGCAGGCAGGCAGACAGGCAGGCAGACAGACAGACAGACAGGCAGACAGGCAGGCAGGCAGACAGACAGACAGACAGGCAGGCAGGCAGACAGACAGACAGACAGACAGGCAGGCAGACAGACAGACAGACAGACAGGCAGGCAGACAGGCAGACAGACAGACAGACAGACAGACAGACAGGCAGGCAGACAGACAGGCAGACAGACAGACAGGCAGACAGGCAGACAGACAGGCAGACAAATAGATTTTCTTAATAATATTTTTAAAAATTACAGGTAAAATACTATGAATATAAAAGTAAATTAAAGTTATACAGTGCAAATAATTATACAAACAAATAAATAATTTTTTTCCCCCCATATATATTTGTATATATCACAAAGGAAATATTTAAAAAAAATATGGTCAAGACATTAACAGGAAATAGATCCATGAACAGGGAGGAAAAAAATAAAGCAAACTTTTAAATAACTCACGAAATAACTAAGAAACTAGTTAACTAACTAACTTCACTAACTAAATTTTATTTAAAAAAAACAACTGTTAAGTTTTTTTTTCTTCTTCTTTAATTCATACAAACATTTGATCAAATAAAATAACAAAAGAAAAGAAAAGATCGAGGTGATTTTTTTTCCTTTTCTTCTTTTGAGGAAATAAAGTGTAAGAGCCGACAACAAAACACTTCCTTTACAGGGACATTTCTGAATAGACGTTCTTTAGAAATCAAATGAATTGAAATAAATAAAAAAATAAATTAAAAAGCTTTTTTACTCTCAGTAAAAAAGATCGATACACGACCCTAACAGCCGCGTTTTCACTGCTGTACCTTTAACATGAATCTTTCACTTGGAAATGTAAATAAATAAATAATTACCATTAAAAAAACATTAAGATTTAAAGGCAAACCAGGAAACAGATACAAAAAGGTGTGTGTCTGAAAGTACGACCTCCAACCACAAGGAATGCTACAGAAACCAAAGCATGGAATTCTGGGATTGAACAGTTACACCTTAATAAGATTTGAAGGATTTCCGAATATCTGCATCTGTATTCAGATTAAAATTGAGTTCAACCGAGACTCAAAATCTCCGACCTCAGACCTCAGGAAAACCCCCAAAAATCTCAGAATTCCTGCTGGAAAAATCCTGAAGGTTTCGTCATTCCAAGTTCAGCAAGTGACAGCAAATTAAAACGTCTGCTCACTAACGTGGAGGTAACATGAAGTGGAAAAAGTTAATCAAACGCATCATAAACTAGAAGGGGGTGTGGCCTGTTGTTGTCCTGATTTAATGCTGTAGTCAAGTTCCCTCAGAAACATGAAGTCAGATCTCGGAATCACGAGTCTCCGTGTTTCCGTTTCACCGTCCTCATGCGGACGGAGCGCCGACGTGCTGCTGTTCACGCCGTCGGTGGACACTCGGACTAGCTGAACCCGTAGAACCCGGAGTTCCTGCATAAGAAATCCAAGTCGAGAGGGTTTACTTTGTCACCGTCCACCTGCTCAAGATATTTTAAAACAAACTACGGAGAATGGCTGATATCAGGATGTCTGACAGCTCGCGAACATCGACGTGGTGTTTATTTCGCTCTCTTACGTTAGCATGAATAAAAACCGCCAGTATTTTCCGTTTATCTAATCATTCGGAATAACATTCATATTAATATTCGAACACTTTTTCAACAAAAGAGCTCCACACCATCATCATCATCATCTTCATCACAGTCGTCATCATCACCACCGCTTGTGCTCAGGCCTGAGATAATTGGGATCAGATGTTTGCGCGGAGCGCGCTGAGGCCTAACCTGGAAGCATTTATTTTATGGAAAAGATGTTTAGTTAAGTGCACTGCTGTGGCCTAATGAGTCTGGGCCCTCAGCCCTGTGATGAATATGATCGGTGAAAGCTCTGAAGGCTGGTTCCTGAGTCCTTCCTTCCTCTCGCATCGGGTTTCAGATTAGCAGACTTCCTGTCCGCTCTGCGCGTCGTCGCTCCGAATGATACTTCTTTATTACAAAGGTTATCATGTATTAGTTTGTAACGTAACAGCCAGTTTTTCCTGACTGTTGGCAGGAAAGTGAGCATCAAGCCCCTGGAGAAGCTTCCTGCTTCAACAGAGTGGTACCAGGTGCTTGTTTTTAATCCTGTATCTCTAAAAGAAGGAGAGGAAGATAAGTCCGGCATATGGCACTCGAATCGTGTGTCACATTGACATAATAAATATCGGTGGAGTGTGTAATCTGAGATGCCGTTTTAAAACTGTGGAATGCTTCTGCAGTTGTCCGGTTTGGGAAACGTCGCCTGATGATGAATCGAAGCGCTGACTCCTGACTGAACCCTCAGGTCTTCATCTGAGCGTCAGGATACGCCCTGATTCTTACACTCGCACACGCTTCCCAACCTCCAGAGCTTAGATGGACAAATCTGTACAACTTTCATTACAGATATAACGTACTGTACGTTATTATTATGTATTCGATTATACATTAAATATCCAAATAAACGAGCATTTGGACACGACCACGACAGGAAGATATCGTACGACTCGTTTGACTCTTCTTGGCTTTATCCAATCAAACACTTGTACTGAAACATGTACCGTATGCCCCGCCCCCAGGTGGGCGTGTCCTGATTTACAGGACACGGTTGAACGAATAATGACAATTCCTCAAGCTCCAAAAACGCTGAGCATCATGGTCTAGGTAATAATTCTGTTTAAATACTCTTTTCTCCACATGTAATCACATGATGCCGTGAATCTATGATTATGTGGATTTTCTGGAATGGCAAAGTGGCGGGATTTTTTTTTGTTATTATTGTCAAAATAGTGGCAAAAAGAATATCGGGGGGGGGGGGGTGAAAACCGGAAATGGTTTGATAATGCATAAATAACATGTGGTAGATAGATGACCCCTCACGCCCTCCCGCTGATCCTCATCCCCGCTCTTTCTTTCTCCCAGTACGCTGATTACAGCCTTCCCTCGAGACCCGAGTGCAGGCCTTCAGAGACGACAGGGTGTGTGTGTGTGTGTGTGTTGGGGGAGCGTAGGGAGGTAGATGGGTGGGGGTGGAGGGTAGATGTTGTCTACTCACTTAGGATCAAGACGAGGGCAGGAAATCGCCTCGGACGTCAAAGCTAAACGTATAATTCCTCCCGTGTCCGTAATCACGACGTCCAGACGATTTGAACCGACAGACTTAAGCACTCAGACGTCGTAACGACGCTTCGCTCGAAGTCGGAAGCGATCGCACCGCACCTGGATTACACGACTCACCTGAGTGTCTGCTAATTTACACAAACGCAACAAAAGCGAGAGTTTTACTCGTTCGCTCGGCTCCAGGGCGGAGAATTAAAGCGCTGATCTGCTCAAACATCTTCACTGTTGATTAGACAGTTTAAGGTACAAAAACGGATCATAATTCACTTTGAAGTCATTTATTTTCTGTGCATAAGATAATAAGATACCTGAAGGGCTGCAAAAAAAGAATTTTAATATCAAGGCTTAATTAACTTGTGATACAGTTTGTTTTCTTTAGACTGATCACAAGCCGGGGGCACGGTGACTTAGTGGTTAGCACGTTCGCCTCACACCTACAGGGTCGGGGTTTGATTCCCGCCTCCGCCGTGCATGTTCTCCCCGTGCCTCGGGGGTTTCCTCCGTGTACTCCGGTTTCCTCCCCCGGTCCAAAGACATGCATGGTAGGTTGATTGGAATCTCTGGAAAGTTGTCCGTAGTGTGTGATTGTGTGAGTGAATGAGAGTGTGTGTGTGTGCCCTGCGATGGGTTGGCACTCCGTCCAGGGTGTATCCTGTCTTGATGCCCGATGGCTCCCCGTGACCCGAGGTAGTTCGGATAAGCGGTAGAAGATGAGTGAATGAATGAATGATCACAAGCCGTGTTAAACGTTCCTCCACAGTTATAACAGTGTTTCTCTGTAGCTGGAACTTTCTACAGATCGTGTGTGTGATCCATCACAGAAATCTCTTTATGTCACGATCGCTCACCTGAACGTAACAGTACCACAGAGCGACGGTTCAGAAAAGAGAAAAAAATATATAAATATTTATTTAGTGTACATCAGTGGCCCTTGGGGTCCAATCCACGCTATGAATGAAATTATTTAGCTTTCTTTGCTAAAGCTATACAAGCCTCATGCTTTGCACTGACGGTTTTGTAGCCTGAATACATCATTTACCGTTTATACGTCTTTTCAAACCAAACTGCTCCTCATGAGCGAGCGACGAACAGAATGAAGTAATGACTTTACATCCTATACTCGGCGTGCATCCGAGAGCCGGCCGTCTGGAGCTGAAGACGTAAGGCGCAGGAGCTCAGATGACTCAGCTGTCATTTTGTTGAGGAACAGAAGCGCTGATTAAAATAAAGCGTGTAATTCGTTAAGGGACTCCGTTTGTTCCTCAAGAAAACAACAACAACAAAAATAATAAACACGGAATCAAAAAAAGAAACGATCCACCTTGAAATAATTGTGCGCTTTTGAAACATGAGCCTCTGTCAGACACACACACACACACACACACACACACACTCACAAAGGAAAATCGTTTTAATTTTCCTCGGTCCAATTTGCATATGCAGTGAGGCCGCGTGCCCTCTTTTTAAAGGCACCGGCGGAAAAGAGGGAGGAAAAAAAAAGGAAAGAAATATCGCTTTCCAAAGTGCATTCCGCAGTTAAGCTGATTGGATTCTTGATGAGGCCGTCGGTGGCCTCGCGCACTCGAGAGACAGGCGAGGACGCGGCGAGCCAATTCAGAGCAGCGCTGAAGTGATTAAACGCGCTCTCGAGTCTCACCGTCCTCCTCGCGCCTCACCACCCATCCGCAGCACGGAATACGGAGCGTAATCAGTGCGGCCCGGGATGAGAATAATAGACCGCTTCCTCTTCTTCTTCGCTAGAGACCCTGCCGTTTGCACAAGTGCTCGTGCTCTCCACTGAAACCGGGATCTCGGCGCTCGCTCGCTGCCACGAGACTATACAGCAGGATAAGTGATGCAGCTCGAGCGTAAATAATATGCATATAAACCAGACGGAACCAGTCTCCGCTGTCTACGGTCGGATGCTTTACGGCCGCTCTCACGGTCTGACACGCTGCATGTCAGCACGCTAACGTGCATCAGCTCAAAGGGAGAAGATTTTACTCAGCAATGTGTAGAGATAAGAGTGGATCACATTCAGATTCACAACCACAAATTACATTTGTCATAATAAAGTGTACATGTGTGTGTGAGAGTGTGTGTGTGTGTGTGTGTGAGAAGAATAACACACTTCAGGTCGTGAGTACGGGGGGCACGGTGTCTTAGTGGTTAGCACGTTCGCCTCACACCTCCAGGGTTGGGGTTCGATTCCCACCTCCACCTTGTGTGTGTGTGGAGTTTGCATGTTCTCCCCGTGCCTCGGGGGTTTCCTCCGGGTACTCCGGTTTCCTCCCCCGGTCCAAAGACATGCATGGTAGGTTGATTGGCATCTCTGGGAAATTGTCCGTAGTGTGTGATAGCGTGAGTGAATGAGAGTGTGTGTGTGTGTGTGCCCTGTGATGGGTTGGCACTCCGTCCAGGGTGTATCCTGCCTTGATGCCCGATGACGCCTGAGATAGGCACAGGCTCCCCGTGACCCGAGGTAGTTCAGATAAGCGGTCGTGAGTACGAGGTCTCACTTCAAACCGGAAGCGTGAACTCCTTCCCTGTGGCTGATTGTTACAAGGTGCTGAAACTGGAGACTCCTTCCCTAAACGTATAAACGTCTCCTAACACAAAACCGATGAACACCATATCAACAATTCTACACATTATACACACAGCATCAAGGTAGTGTGGAGCGTCCGGTGTTACCATAGAAACGCTAGAAGCGCATTAATAAAAACCGTGTGGAGTTTGTTAAGCCTGAGCTGTTACAGAATCAACACCTTCTGTGTTATGAACAGCAATCTGAGACCGAAGGGAATTCGAACCGCTCCTTCGTTCTCGTACCGGTTTCTCAGACGGAGCTGCCAAAAAAGCGGCAGCCATTTTGTTTCCCTTGCGGTTTTACATTAAGACGTGTTCGAGTCGAGCGCATAATCGAGAGCGAGACTCTGACCAAAAGAGCTCGCTTTTCAATCTGAAAGTTTACAGAGTCAATTTACGCGTGTATATTTTCAGCGACACAGAAGGAAAAACATTCGGCCCCGGTTCCTGATGGCCTCCGTCATGGCGGCTGTAAACAGAGAGAGACGCCGCAATCCGCATGATAAATGTAAAGCGAAGTGAAGCTATCAGCTGAAAGCAATTTTCAGGCCGGTGCACGGAGCCAGAGACTCAGGATTTTCACCCCTTCATCGATCATGAGCCTCAAGTCCAGGCCAAGATACACAATGCCCCCAAATTACTGACATATGGACCCGGGCTCCGTGGAAACCTGCCTGTGGACTTGCCTTGTCTGAACGCCTGTTTATTCAGTCACCCTGATGGCTTTATTTTATTTATTTTTTTGTGCATTTGAGAGAAACCTGTTCTGCTGCAAACCCATGCATCGTGTTCCTCTGGGCCAGAAAAAAACAAGCAAACAAACTGAAGAGATCGGGACTGGTGTGTGTGGGAGATAAACGTCACCTGTGCCAAAGAAAAACACGACCGAACTGATCCCAAAAATGATCCGGATTTTATTCTCACAAACAGAAACCGTCTTAAAAAAAAAAAAACAATACGGGAAACAAACGTCTTATTATGAGCTTCATCCTGTAAAAACCGTCTAGTTTATATTTGCATCTGCACTTCTTCCGTAAGCGCGGCTGTGCGGCGTCGCTCTGATTAGCAGGGCGGAACCCTGAATCGCATTAAAACTTCATCTGTCCTTCTGATTGTTTGTTTTGAGGATGTGAAGATGGGTGCGGTCGCCAATCAGTTTCTGCCGTGTCGTGGTTGTGGCGTTTGTTTACGTGCGATAAAAACACGCAAAACAACTGACACCTGACCGCCGCCGCCGCCGCCTCCTACGGTCCGGTTTCATCAGCACGCCGGTTACGGGATATTTAGCTTTAAAGAAACGTTAACGTCTGTGAAGATATTTTTGGGGAGTTCGGCTTCTGACTCGACTCGTGAATCGGAAAGCTTCGTGAATCGCTCAGCCCAGGAGCTCTTTGGTTTTAGAGGCGAGCTGTTTGTCGACGTCTGCGGCGAAAGCGTCGGCCATCTGCTGAACCTGGGACAGGAGACACGAATCAGTGGGGAAAAAAAAACACACAAATACATGCTTTATTTTAGATCTTTTGGTTTCAAGAGCATCCCACATGAAATACCGAGTGGTTCAGGGCAAAAAAAAAAAAAAAAGGATTTAATGAACCAGTTCTGAAGTAATCAAGGACTTGCTGATGCTAGTTTTATTTGTGTGTAACAGATCCTTCGGTTTGGTCGAGTCATAAACAGCGATGTGTTAAAAATAAAGGCTTCACTGGAGATTAGGATTTAATCTGTAACTGGAAGTAGCATAGCAAGTTAGTCTGTGTGTGAAGGTTCCCTGTACTTCAGCGTGTGAGCGGAGCAGAAACATCTCACCTGCTTTTCGACCAGGCGGATGGTGTCCTCAGACACGCCCTCTTTACTCCTCCTCACCTGCGCCAGGGCGTTGGAGCGAACTCTCCTCACAGACTCCTTGGCCTTGTTGCTGAACTGTTTGGCCAACTTGGCTAGGTTCTCCCTGTGCTCCCGAGTCACCCTGCCAATCACACACACACACACACACACACACACACACACACACCTCTTTAGATTGAGTACAGTGTTTTACTTAGTGTACATCTGCACCACAATATTATTCCAAATCATTTAGAAAATGGCCCAAAACAACACTTCCATTCACACACATTTTAAATAACGAATAAAATTCCCAATAATCCGAGTGATGTGATCACGTGAGACACAAATCAGAAGCTCACAACCGTACAGAAAGTCTGAGCTCCATTAAGACGTGGTGTGGAGCTGAAGGTCGAAGCGAAGAAGTCGAGCGTCCTGCACCGAGCACCGAGCACTGACTCGGACTCAACACCGCTGAACACCTCTGAAACGAACCGGCACTGGAGTCTGAACGACATCAGAGTCTGATGTCACTGATGCTCTTGTAGCTGAATGAACAAAAGTGATGAGCTTTTTGATCTGAAGATCTGAAGAAGCAGCTCGCAAGTCTACTCGAAAGAGTGTCACTCCTACGAGATGGCTGTCTGTCTTTGTCAATGTTTTTTTTTTTCAGTTTTATTTTTTGTCAACACAACAAATGGAGGAGACAAAAAAAAAAGCACAAGGACCCGAGCAACGCTACGTTCCTCTAATTTCTGGTAGGTGTAGAAGTTTTTCTTCTTCTGCTCCTCCTTAATTAGCGCTCAGACACCAGGCGTTCTGCACGCGGTCCAAGAGCGGCGTGTGTTTACTGCAAACAATGTGTGTAATTAATGATTGGGATCCAATCAAGCCCCGCACTCTGTATTTTACCCGTGCAGATGTGTGTGACGAGGCTGCGCTGATTGCAGACGCTTCGTCCGGCCCATTCGCGATCCGCCGCCAGACGAGCACCTGCTACAGGCGAGTGGACGCAGAGGACGCGCAACGTTATACAGAGATGTGCAGCGGGACAACGAGAGACAAGAGACGAGGAGAGACACTGAGACTGAGCACTTAGTTATCTTCTGAACAGAAACACGCACAGAGAGAGAGAGAGAGAGAGAGAGACAGAGAGAGAGAGAGAGAGAGAGAAAGAGAGAGACAGAGAGAGAGAGACAGAGAGAGAGACAGAGAGAGAGAGAGAGAGGGAGAGAGAGAGAGAGAGAGACAGAGAGAGAGAGACAGAGAGAGAGACAGAGAGAGAGACAGAGAGACAGAGAGAGAGACAGAGAGAGAGACAGAGAGAGAGACAGAGAGAGAGACAGACAGAGAGAGAGAGTCCACTAGAAGGTGAAAGTGATTTGCTAATTCTTGGCCCTCAGGCCACGCACACACGCGCACACGCGCACGCGCACACACACACACACACACACACTTACTTGGGAATGGGGACTCTGATGATGGTGCCCTCTACCTCTGGATTCAGCTTCATGCTGCTCTCCTGTAGTGCACGGGTGGCTGATGCTGTGGCCTGAGGACACACACACACACACACACACACACACAAGGGCGGGTGTTAATGACCACCAGCTGAGGCTGTACCTGCTACTGCCTATTCTAAACACATACACACAGATTCTCACAAAGACTGATTCATGCTCAAACAGATAAACAGACACACAGTCTCTCTCTCACACACACACACACACACACACACACACACACCTTTGATCTGAGGTGAACTGTGCAGCATCTAAAGCAGGGGTGAATATATATGTATGTGTGTGTGTGTGTGTGTGTGTGTGTGTATGTGGCAGAAGCGCCACAGGGCAGTGTTAACACACACTCCTCTGGGAGACGGCTGAGGGGCTGCAGTACTGACCTTTAATGACCCTGACCAGGCTTGAGGTCCTGCTGGTCTACTACAACACACACACACACACACACACACACACACACACACACACAACACACACCTCTTTTCAACAAACACAGTACACACAACAAACACTCACACCATCACTACACACAACAAACACTCACACCATCACTACACACAACAAACACTCACACCATCACTACACACAACAAACACTCACACCATCACTACACACACAGACCATCACTACACACACTACACACAACAAACACACACAACAAACACTCACACCATCACTACACACAGACCATCACTACACACACACTACACACAACAAACACTCACACCATCACTACACACACAGACCATCACTACACACACACTACACACAACAAACACTCACACCATCACTACACACACAGACCATCACTACACACACACTACACACAACAAACACTCACACCATCGCTACACACAACATCACTACACACACACACTCACATCATCACTACACACACACTACACACAACAAACACTCACACCATAACTACACACACAGACCATCAGTACACACACACTACACACAACAAACACTCACACCATCACTACACACACAGACCATCACTACACACACACTACACACAACAAACACTCACACCATCACTACACACACTACACATAACAAACACTCACACCATCACTACACACACACTACACACAACAAACGCTCACACCATCACTACACACACAGACCATCACTACACACACACACACTACACACAACAAACACTCACACCATCGCTACACACATCACTACACACACACACTACACACAACAAACACTCACACCATCACTTCACACAACAAACACTCACATCACTTCTACACACATACACACAAAAACACTCATACTCACTACTACACACACACTACACACACACACAAACCATCACTACTACACGTGTTTGAGTGTTTTGGGCTCATTTGCATGTTTCAGGTGAATAATAATTTATTTTTTTTTTACAACCAGATGTATTAATTGTGCAAACCTTTTAATCTGGAATTTAACGTGGATCAGTTCCAGGACTCCAGCACAGGAAGTTATTTATACACTATGAAAGACCACAGATATAATTGCGATGTTTGACATATTTGAACTTTCTACACAAAAACATCTGGTGTTGTCTGGCAGGGGTTCGAGACGTCAACTTCAACAACTGGAGGGTTTTCTGGAACATAACCCTCACAGAAAAGGTGGATTTTTTTTGTGGTTTCTTTCCCGAACGGATCCAAAAGCGCTCCGTTTTTCCCCCGAGCGCCTCTCGCACCGAATGATCGATACGGAGCGTGTGTGTGTTTGATTGCTCTCTGAATTTCATTTATCATTATTTCCCTGAGCAGTTCTGCCTCTAAAGGCAAATAACACGCTGGGTTTAGGTAATGCCTTATAAGCAAGATGAAGAAGGAAAGAGAAAAAAAAAAAAAAAGAAAAGAAAAGAAAATGCGAGCAGAGTTCAAAGCAAAGTGGAGTAAAGTGGAGCTAAAGTAAACACACCCCTAATGACCGTGTGTAAAGCAGCGAGAGAAGGCTTAAGCACTTAACCGCTGCTCTTTGATGAACTCTCACACAACAGACACTCGCACGGCTTTTTTTTTTTTCCTCTGTAACTTCAGTGCCGTTGTAACGAACGACGGGAAAACAATGTCGTCGTCGTAACTGGTGCTGCCTTGTGTAATGGATTAGGATCATTATAAAGCTGTTTGCCTCCGAGCCGTGGGCCAGTCACCTCTGACACACACACACACACACACGTTGTGATATAAAAAAAATTTTAACGAAGACCCCTGACACGTTCACGTGAGTCTGATGTCCACGTGCGTGCATTAATAATATAAAGAACAGGAAATAAAAGATCTTATTCTGAAAAACTGCAGATTCTATTAACTGTTATTCTGTAGCACTGAGTTTAGTGAAATCCTGCTCTGTCAGGGACTGAAACTAAAGCCTGAAACATTCAGGAGCCTTTAATCCAAGAGGAAAAGTCATCCATCAGAGAGAGAGAGAGAGAGATGGATGGAGGTGATAGATAGAGAGAGAGAGAGAAATGGGGGTAGACAGAAAGAGAGACAGCAAGAGAGAGAAGAGAAGGAAATGGAGAGGCAGAGAGGCAGAAAATGATAAGAATAAAAAATTGAACGGGAAACAAAAGCAAAGCCGAGGAAAGAAAGAAAAACAAGACAGAGACGGAAGTAAGGATAGAGGGAGAGAGACTGAACGGGAAGTGAGCAGACGCAGGAAAGAACGACAAGACAAACAGAAAGAGAAAAGCAGAATAAGATAGAGGTGTGTGTGTGTGTGTGTGTGTGTGTGTGTGTGTGTGTGTGTGTGTGTTAGAAAGCAGGTCTGTGCTGCAGAGGGCAGTGTGCGGTCACTTCCTGATCGCTGACAGACTCCTGGCCTCTGCTTCAATCGCTCTGAGAGATCAAAGAACTTTTCTCCTCAACCATCCATCAGAGTCCCAGACAGCAGGCCTGACTCGCCCCATTGCTCCGAAAACTGACTCGCCCCATCGTGCCAAACACTGACTTGACCTCCCCATCGTGCCAAACACTGACTCGACCTCCCCATCGCTCCAAACACTGACTTGTCCCATCACTCCGAAAACTGACTCTCCCCATCGCCCAGAACACTGACTCGCCCCGTCGCTCCGAACACTGACTTGACCTCCTCATCAGAACACTGACTCGCCCCATTGCTCCCACTGACTCGCCCCATTGTTCCCACTCACTCTTTGCTTCCAGAAAACTGACTCACTTTCACTCTCCGCTACATGAACACTGACTCGACCTCCTCATCAGAACACTGACTCGCCCCATTGCTCCCACTGACTCTTTGCCTCCAGAAAACTGACTCACTTTCACTCTCCGCTACACGAACACTGACTCGACCTCCTCATCAGAACACTGACTCGCCCCATTGCTCCCACTGACTCACTTTCACTCTCCGCTACATGAACACTGACTTATTCCGTCGCTCTCTTCTTTCAGAGCACTGACTCACTCTCTCACTCTCTCAGTTTCCAAAACACTGACTCGGAATAGAAGGTTCCAGATGACAAATGAAAAACAGAGCAGCACCTGGGAATGTAGCCACTTTAAACACGTTACTATTTTCTCTCTTTGTACCAAACCGTTCTCTTTAAGCGAACTCGGTCCTGTTCTGCCGTCAAGTCGTCTTCTGTGCTCACGTACACAACAGACATGTTTGTGCTCAGTAGGAACTCTGGCACTGTTACGTCTTACGGTATTACAGCGGCTGGAAGGGGAGAACGTTGCTACTGCTGCCCCTCTCTGAACAACCCCTGCAGTTAAATTACCCCCAAACCCGCTGTGAGTACCTCGGGGTAACTGGCCATGTTGATGATGATGAGTTGTGGAGATTTCATGGAGATCTGTCCGAGCTGGTTCAGAGGGAATTTACCGTCCTTGGTGGTGACGGTGATGTGGTCCAGCGCACCTGGACACACAAACACAGCAGTGCATCAGTACAACATTAAAGCATCTGTAAGGAAGAGACACTCGTCATGATGCTCAGACACGGATTTGCGCCGTCTGACGCCGTAGACTCCTTCCATAAAAAGTTACACAAATGCACAAGTCACCACAAAACGACCTGTTTCCATAGAAATCAGCATGTTAATACAAAAACTGTCTGATTTGCAGAAAACCTCCTGACCAATCAGGGTCCAGGATTCATCATCACAGGGACATCATCAGCAGATAAACCTAATCCCAGCTCGTAACCAGCACACAGACAGTGGGTTTGTTTTACTCTGTAAACGTGGTGTAAAAACGAAGGGAGATATTTTTCTCTGCACTCTTTCTTCCTTCCTCTTTAATTTGGGCGTAAGATCAGGAAACAGAGAGCGAGGTCTGACTCGTGAGTCGTTCTGAAAGTGAGCAGTTCCACCACCTCGCTCTGCTCCTTCTCAAGCCCCGGAGAACTGAGAGCTTCACGCCAGCACGTCTCCTCCACTCATCTGCGCTTCCTCACGCGCCGCTGCTCCTCGTCTCGCTGTCTCTCCTGTCTTACCTCACTAACCGTCTTACGCCGGACGCGCCGCAATCTACCACGATTCCTTCTGGGGTTTTTTTTCTTTCCTCCTCGCTCGGCCTGACCGTGTGCCAAAAGCTCCATATTTATGCCATTTTCTTGCATAACCCCGTGTCTCGAATCTTCCAGGCGGTACCTGGAAAAAAAATTACACCATTTGTGAAACTGCCATCAGAACCCGAGCCAGTCCTAATCACACATGTGATTTTAAAGAGAACCAAACTTCCATTTTGTCATTAGCAACAGCGCGTGCCTCGACTATGAGCAACAGTGCTGGCTCCTGCTTGTGGATAATGATTGGTCATGGCCTAGATGAGTGTGTCTCAGGTCCCTGTCTCGTGTGTGTGTGTGTGTGTGTGTGTGTGTGTCTGTGTGTGTTACCTGGCTCGTCTCACATCTGCTAACGTTTCCCTCCACTCAGACCGCCTTTTCCTCCATTACACAGCGATGAGGATCAGCGGTGAGGCTATTAACCAATTGAGCTCTTCCTGGTCGTGCCACCACCTCGTGCCCTCTCCAGAGGAAACGCCCAAAGGTCATGCAGCACTCAGATAAAGAACATATTCACTAATGAAGGCTCTTCGTACCATCTCCGCTCACCACGTTTCACTAATCGTACACGTACACACACACGGCGCTGTGCCGAGAGATCTCGATTCTGATTGGTCAGTTCTGTAAGTCGTTATTTCTGTAGCATCAGCTCATTCGAATGAGTGTGTGATCGCTGATATGGAGAAACTGAGATGTGATGGTTAGCTAATGCGACAAATCTGAGAACTTCCTAAAGCAGACTTTCTGTTTTATCTCACACACACACACACACACACACGGCTGACCTTTGTATCAGTGCTTATTCATTGCAGGAACCTTTTCAGGTACCAAGAAGAAACGAGCAGTCCAGGAGCTCTTTTTTGAAAACTTTAGAAGCCCATAAAGCTTTGAACCCAGGAACCCGATGAGGAATATTTCTAGGAAGCTTTACAGGATCTCGGGAGTTAATTAAAAGAATCAGCACAGGAACCTTTTGGCAATCCAAAATTTAGAAAAGCAGGAGCTCCATCAGGAACCTTTTCTGGAACCCTGCGCTTCATCATGTCGGGATCGGATTCAGGGTTAGAACAGAATGTCTGGTGGAGATAAAGAGCATGACATGGTGAGTCTGCTTCCAGGACGGCAGAGTGACCAGACGCTGGGTCATGGCATTAATCCGGTGCCTCGTCAGGTCCTTCCCACAGCTACGGTGACTCTCCGCCCCTCCTCCACAACAAAAACACTCAGTAATGCAGTAATGAGCCCCAGATGACCATCAGTCCCTCTAAAAGAAATGAGGTCATGAATTGCAAGGTTTCTCCTCCAGCACAGACACCGGACAGATTGCCTGCTTTCCCAACGTTGGTGAGAGAGAGAGAGAGAGAGAGAGAGAGAGAGAGAGGGAGGATAAACAAGAAGGTCAAAATGTCAGCAAACATCCACCTTGCTGGTCTCAGGTGATCAGATCTGACCCTGAACGACCACAAACACGGTGAAGGTTCCCACCTCAGGGAACAATAGACCTCGACAGAATGGATCAGTGAGTGGATGCTTGTGGAGTTGTGGAATAATCCCTCAGGGAGCAGGAGGTGAAACAATGCTGCTTTACCCTGACATAACCTCCACCACTAATATGAACAAAATTAAATAAATAAAAGACGCCTCTGTTCACCCGGTCTCTCTCTCTCACACACTTACTGTAAACACACACACACACACACGGCTGACCTGTGTGTGGGTGTTTAATCCTTTCAGGAACTTTCTACTTCTTCACCCCAGAAAGTCCTTAATGAACTCAGGAAATCATTCAAGAACATTTCAGGAGTCTTCTGGAAAGCTTTTTTTTTTTGAGAATTAAAATAAACTTTAGGAAACTCAGAGGTGTCTGAAGCCTGCTCAGAAACCCTGAAGCCTGCTCAGAAACCCTGATGGCTGCTCAGAAACCCTGAAGCCTGCTCAGAAACCCTGAAACCTGCTCAGGAACCCTGAAGCCTGCTCAGAAACCCTGAAGCCTGCTCAGAAACCCTGAAGCCTGCTCAGGAACCCTTAAGCCTACTCAGGAACCCTGAAGCCTGCTCAGGAACCCTGAGGCCTGCTCAGGAACCATGAGGCCTGCTCAGGAACCCTGAAGCCTGCTCAGGAACCCTGAAGCCTGCTCAGGAACCATGAGGCCTGCTCAGGAACCATGAGGCCTGCTCAGGAACTCTGAAGCCTGCTCAGAAACCCTGAAGCCTGCTCAGGAACCCTGAAGCCTGCTCAGAAACCCTGAAGCCTGCTCAGGAACCCTGAAGCCTGCTAAGGAACCATGAAGCCTGCTCAGGAACCCTGAAGCCTGCTCAGGAACCATGAGGCCTGCTCCCTGAAACCTGCCCAGAAAACTTTTCATAAACATGGAAACCTTAGTGGGAAGCGGGAAGAAAAAAAAAGGAAAAAAGAATCACCACTTTCAAACCCCCTTTAGGAGCTCCTTCAGAATACACACTTTAGTAGCCAGGAACCTTAAAGGGAACCTTGGAAGCCTTTTAGGAACCTTTTTTTCTTTTAGTAAATTAAAAAACTACTTTTTACAGAAATAAGAAACAACGAAATGCCGGAAAACTTTAACTGGTGGACAAAAATAGAAAATGCTTACAGAGACAGGACATCATTTCTTGAATCATCTGACTAAGTGTGTGTGTATGTGTGTGTGTGTGTGTGTGTGTGTGAGTGTGGGGATAACAGTGCTGACCTGGTGAGGTTCTGATGCTCAGGTTGCGGCTGAAGTCGTCCTTCAGCGTGGCCAGCGCGGCGGTCATCTCTTCCTTCACCTCGTCCAGGCTGATGATGTCCTCCACCAGGGCGGCGTTGATGCTCACTTTAGCTGTCTGGCTCTTGGCTTTAGCTTCGAAACCAAGCGGCGTGGAGGGGTGGGGGTGGGGGGAGGAGTGGAGAGGAGAAGGTTTAAAGCTATTCTACAGATTTCTGATGGAGAAATGAAAGGAGTCACATGCATGCGGGTCGCTCGTCAGTGCCATTACATATGAAAGCAGGACAAGAAGAATTCCGTCCTCTCATGTGGCCACTTCACCGAACCTAAGCAAAGCACTAGAACTGAAGAGCCGTGATTTTGCTCCAGAACAAAGCTTCGACCCCGAGCTTACACTCACACACGGCTCTTTGAAATGCTCCTGACGGACAGACGAGCGACGCGGGCGCTACACTTACCTTTACTTTTCTTTGTAGCGTAATGGCGAGCGTAGCAAGGAGCAGAGACGACAACATGGGGGCTGAGATGCTGAGTGACAGGAGGCACTCGTGCGCTGCTTACAACAGGCCTTCTGACGGAGCCGAGCATCGTACGCAGGAGGACCAGACGACTAGACGCCATGTCTGCGCACCAGAACACACACGAGAGGAAAGGAAACAAGTTCAGCCTTTATATTTCATTCAGATTCCATATAAACCCTTTATTTAGAACTTTCCCACCTTTCACAGACTCGCGTCTGAGGCTCTGATATCAAATCGGTACGGTACAAATCAACGGGACGCTTCAGTAACGACCCCCTTTCACCACAAGGAGGCGCAAATCTAAGCTCAATCTGATCTGTGATTCTAATTTACATGCGGATTTTAACAAAGGTTTTATTTTTATCTTTTGTTTTCTGTAACAAGCAATTAGAAGCATGGTGACGGTGAAGCGCTGCCTTTTTAGCTAAAAAACAACAACAACAAGGAGACAGATTTAATTGTAGACTCTGCTGTTCCCTGATCCTCGGCCATAAAGGTCACAACACACTTTTCTGAGGAATCCTAATTTTTTATTTTTTACACAAAATTTCACTGGAAGCTTTTTAACTGGTACTGAAATAAAGATGTTTTTATTGTGTTACAGCATCATGTATCATAGATATGCTTAAAAACACCAGCTCCTCTCTCTGTCTCTCTCTCTCCCTCTCTGTCTCTCTCTCTCCCTCTCTGTCTCTCTCTCTCCCTGTCTCCCTCTCTCTGTCTCTCTCTCTCTCCCTGTCTCCCTCTCTCTCTGTCTCCCTCTCTCTCTGTCTCTCTCTCCCTGTCTCTCTCCCTCTCTCTGTCTCTCCCTCTCTCTCTGTCTCCCTCTCTCTCTCTCTCTCCTTCTCTCTCTCTCCCTGTCTCTCTCTCTGTCTCTCTCTCTCTCCCTGTCTCCCTCTCTCTCTGTCTCTCCCTCTCTCTCTGTCTCCCTCTCTCTCTCTCCCTGTCTCTCTCTCTCTCTCCCTGTCTCTCTCTCTCTCTCTCCCTGTCTCTCAGTCTCTCTCCCTGTCTCTCAGTCTCTCTCCCTGTCTGTCTCCCTCTCTCTGTCTCTCCCTCTCTCTCTCCCTGTCTCCCTCTCTCTCTGTCTCCCTCTCTCTCTCCCTGTCTCCCTCTCTCTCTGTCTCCCTCTCTCTCTCCCTGTCTCCCTCTCTCTCTCTCTCTCTCCCCCTCCCTCTCTCCCTCCCTCTGGCGTGACTCAGTGTGGATAATAAAGTTCTCAGGGTTTCTCTTTAGGATCTTTCCGTAAGTTACAGAAAGGACAGCTGTTAGTGATAGAAGGAGCATCAGAGACTGACTCACATCTGTCCACATCCTTAACATCAACACACACACACACACACACACACACACACACACACACACACACACTAAATAAAGTCTAACTCAGAGACTTCTGTTCAACTAAAAATTGTAATTCTACAAAACAAATTCAGATCTAAACCATTTCATTTCATTCACTGCAACTTGTTTATTTAGTTTTATTTTTGCTTTATATATACAGTATATATATATATATATATAACTGAGATCGCTCAAGAGCGTTACTGTAAAACTCTCCAGACCTTCTTCTGTCCTTCTCAAGCTTCATTAACTCATGACGTACAAAATACAAAGTAAAATAATAAAAAAAAAGGGTGTAGAGCTTCATGGTCACACAAGATCTTTTAAAATAAAATAAAATAAAATAAAATAAAATAAAATAAAATAAAAAATAATAAATAAATAAAAGTAAAATAAAAAATAATAATAATAATAATAAATAAAATAAAAAATAAAATAAATAAAATATTTTATTAGAAAATAAATATTTTATTTTATAAAATAAATAAAATACATAAAATAAAATAACAAATAAAATAAACACAAAAACAAATGTTTTAGATGTAAAAGTGTTAACACCCAGACATTTGATATACGGTTAAATTTGGGATGATTTTAGGAACACTGATTAATAAGTAATATTAACACAGAATTTTTATTTATGTCATTAACGTAACATAAATCATTTACGCCTGAAGAGACAAAGATTCTAGAGTTGTAATAAATAAAAAAAAAAAAAAGGATGGCAAATTTGATCCGATGCTGTAACAAGTGCAGAAGTTTGAAGCTAGATTTTTGTAAATCTTCTGTAAATGTTTACACAGAGACCGGATTGTTTTTATCTTGTTTATTCTTCATTATGTTTATACCTTAACGTTAGAATATTTTCAGTAGAAATGGTCTGGATGAGAAACGTTGAAAACTTACAGACGGATTTTTGACGTTAAGTGTACAGGGATAGAAAAAGTGTTGCCATGGTTACGCTCGGCTACGGGTCAGCGACGACGACGACGACGACGACGGCGACAACAACAGCGTGTATCGGTGTTCTCTGAAATAAGAGTGAAACAAACCGACCCCGTGTTCACGCTCCGTCGCTTCATTTACACCCAGAAGACTAGCGTCGGGTTCGAAGCGTTGGTGCAGCTGTGTTTACACCTCGTGCTGATAAAGCGTGACGTGATGCGGCGAAGACGGTGAATAAACAGAGCTTTCACCTTCATTACGCGAGCGTCGCTACTGTAAAATAAAAACAAACACAAAAACACACACTTCTCCATGAAACTACACAATGACCTCGTTATCACTGAGGGATCGAGCTCTAAAAAGCTTTATGTCCGAGTCAACAGTTCCACGTTTGGTGTATAATTAAATATCAAATGATAAAAGAAGGAGAGAGAAGATGCAGCGTTTTACACGCCAGTTTCGTCATGATGAGGCCGATGACGGAGTAACATTGGTCTGGAGATCGTTATCTCTCCACCCACATTTCAGAGACATGAAATGACACACGTTAAGTAAAAGTGTTGTTGTGTCTTGGTGGATGATGTGATGTGTTGGGATTTTGTGAGGTTTCTGCGTATTAGGATGTTACCGTGGCGCCTGTGTGGCTCTGTGTGTGTAAACAATTCTGTACACGGACTAAAAAAGGCTCATTCCTCTACAGAGAGCGGCTGCTGTTCCAGATGTGTACGAAGCGTCTGCTCCGAGCTCCGCCTGTAGGTCGAGGTGTGAGCTGTGGCTCTAGTCAAAACAAAGCCTTGCTTATTGTCTGTGAAGTGACGGCGCTGAAGCTCGGCCCAGGCTGCGTGTCTGTTCACAGCTGCTCGTCACTGATAAAGCTTCACGACACGCAGGCTTTAGGTCCTGAGCTCTGATTCTGCCCTCGCCACACAGCACTGATTATTATCAGACCCCGGCGTCGGCGCGTGGCAGCTTCAATGAAAACCCGCAGCTGGTGCAGGTTAAAGACAAAGCTGACAAGAGAGACTCTGACAACTACAGATAGTGAGAGAGAGTGTGTGTGTGTGTGTGTGTGTGAGAGAGAGCGAGAGAGAGAGAGACAAAGTGTGTGTGTGTGTGTGAGAGAGAGAGAGAGAGAGAGAGAGTGTGTGTGTGTGTGAGAGAGAGCGAGAGAGAGAGAGACAAAGTGTGTGTGTGTGTGTGAGAGAGAGAGAGTGTGTGTGTGTGAGAGAGAGCGAGAGAGAGAGAGACAAAGTGTGTGTGTGTGAGAGAGAGAGAGAGAGAGAGAGAGAGAGAGAGAGAGTGTGTGTGTGAGAGAGAGAGAGAGAGAGAGAGAGAGAGACAAAGTGTGTGTGTGTGAGAGAGAGAGAGAGAGAGAGAGAGAGAGACAAAGTGTGTGTGAGAGAGAGAGAGAGAGAGAGAGAGAGAGAGAGAGAGAGAGAGTGTGTGTTTGAGAGAGCGAGAGAGACAAAGTGTGTGTGTGAGAGAGATAGAGAGAGAGAGAGAGGAGAGAGAGATAGTGTATGTGTGCATGTGAGAGAGAGAGACAGTGTGTGTGTGTGAGAGAGAGAGAGAGAGAGAGAGAGAGAGAGAGAGAGAGACAGAGTGTGTGTGTGTGTGAGAGAGAGAGACAGAGTGTGTGTGTGTGAGAGAGAGAGACAGAGTGTGTGTGTGTGTGTGTGTGTGTGAGAGAGAGAGAGAGAGAGAGAGTGTATGTGTGTGAGAGAGAGAGAGAGAGAGAGAGAGAGAGACAGAGTGTGTGTGTGTGAGAGAGAGAAAGAGACAGAGAGAGAGACAGAGTGTGTGTGAGAGAGAGAGAGAGAGAGAGAGAGAGGCAGAGTTTGTGTGTGTGTGTGTGTGAGAGAGAGAGAGACAGAGACAGTGTGTGTGTGTGAGAGAGAGAGCGAGAGAGAGAGAGAGAGAGAGAGAGAGAGAGACAGAGTGTGTGTGTGTGTGTGAGAGAGAGAGACAGAGACAGTGTGTGTGTGTGAGAGAGAGAGCGAGAGAGAGAGAGAGAGAGAGAGACAGAGTGTGTGTGTGTGTGTGAGAGAGGGGGGGGGGAGGTGTGTTGTGAGAGTGATGGCAGGTATTTATCAGAGTAAGTGGAGTGTAAAGGTGCAGTACAGGTGTGACGTTGCTCCTCTACACTCTTCTGTCGTACTGAACACAGCTGCTGCTGTTATGGAAAACTTCAGCTGTGTTTGTGGTTTAAATCCTTATCAGGAAAAATGAAACAATGACTTCCATCAGCAGCAGACGCAACTGTGACAGTCTGTAAAGGTCACAGAGAATCTGAGCCACATCACAGGACTGAGGAGCTTCGGGGGAAACGCCATGATGTGGTGTAACGTGGACACCGTAACTCAAACGTGTCGATCCCTTTATCGTTACATTAAACCTTGTGGAACATCCACGAGGAAGAAGATTCCCTGCTCTAGCAGCTGTACACAGCTGTAAACATTCTGACTGAGGAATCGTCTCCTGTCTCCGTCTTCACCTCTGACTTACAAAGTGACACTGGAGACTCCGTCCAGAAACAGTTCACCAAATCAATGATTACGTGTCTTTTATGTCCCTGTGCATGTGCTGCTGTTACAGAGAACAGATCAATTTTATACAAAGTGACCTATATATATATTATATATAGGTCACTTTGTATAAAATTGATCTGTTTGTATTAAAATCTGCTCGTTTGAAGCTTTCTGTGAGCCGCTGCGTCTTTCTCCTGTCTTGAAATCCCAAATAACAGATTATATTTTCTCGATTTTTTTTTTTTGCACTAATCTTTAGCATAATCCAGAGGACGTGACGATTGGTTAATAAGTTAATTAGCTAATAAGTTAAGAACAATGGACTCTTCTCTTTGTTGTGTTCAGGGAAACATTGAAAGCAAACACAGAGAGAATGAGGAGAAGCTTCTTCCCGCAGGCCAATCGGAGTCTAAATCAGGAAACACCCAGGATCTAGTATTGGACCTCTCTCTCCATCTACACTGTTTATCCACACCTTTTCTACATGGACACTTTAACTCTGGACCGACACTTTAACTCTGGGCTGTCACTTTAACTCCGGGCTGTCACTTTAACTCCGGACCGACACTTTAACACTGGACCGACACTTTAACTCTGGACCGACACTTTAACTCCGGACCGACACTTTAACTCCGGACCGACACTTTAACTCTGGACCGACACTTTAACTCCGGACCGACACTTTAACTCCGGACCGACACTTTAACTCCGGACCGTCACTTTAACTCTGGACCGACACTTTAACTCCGGACTGACACTTTAACTCCGGACCGTCACTTTAACTCTGGACTGACACTTTAACTCTGGACTGTCACTTTAACTCCGGACCGTCACTTTAACTCCGGACCGACACTTTAACTCCGGACTAACACTTTAACTCCGGACCGACACTTTAACACTGGACCGTCACTTTAACTCCGGACCGACACTTTAACTCCGGACCGTCACTTTAACTCCGGACCGACACTTTAACTCCGGACTGACACTTTAACTCTGGACCGACACTTTAACTCTGGACCGACACTTTAACTCTGGACTGACACTTTAACTCCGGACCGTCACTTTAACTCCGGACCGACACTTTAACTCCGGACCGTCACTTTAACTCCGGACCGTCACTTTAACTCCGGACCGACACTTTAACTCCGGACTGTCACTTTAACTCCGGACTGACACTTTAACTCCGGACTGACACTTTAACTCCGGACCGTCACTTTAACTCTGGACTGTCACTTTAACTCCGGACCGTCACTTTAACTCCGGACCGTCACTTTAACTCCGGACTAACACTTTAACTCCGGACTAACACTTTAACTCCGGACCGACACTTTAACACTGGACCGTCACTTTAACTCCGGACCGTCACTTTAACTCCGGACCGACACTTTAACTCCGGACCGACACTTTAACTCTGGACCGACACTTTAACTCTGGACCGACACTTTAACTCTGGACCGACACTTTAACTCTGGACTGACACTTTAACTCCGGACCGTCACTTTAACTCCGGACCGTCACTTTAACTCCGGACCGACACTTTAACTCTGGACTTGCACAACACAGTGCCACTTTATACACTATACACACTATTTACACACCAAACTGCACATGGACACTTTAAGGACAATCTTTAAAAACAATACACATTTATGTATATTTATGTATATACATTATTTTTCAACTTATATTTTCATATTTTATATAGTTTATACTTTTTTATTTATTTATCTATCTCCTTTTGGTTTTGGTTTATTTCCTTTTTTTAATGCTTATATACCAGACAGACACAAAAAGTATTTAACTGCATGTCGTACCCTGTATGTACGTGTATGTGACAAATTTGATTAGATTTTTAAGTTAATTAGTTAACAAGGTCAAAACAACAACACAATTCCTTTACAAACCTACACACAAAAAAAGTGTGTTGTTTTTTTTGTCATTTTAGTTTAACCTTTGAATAGTTTTCTATTTCTTAGTGACATGACAGATTGAGTCACCTAATTAACCTCTGAGAATAAAAATAAAACAGAAATTAGGGATTAAAAGTCACCCCAAGCTTCAGTCTGTTAGCACAGAAGCTACATGTGTTGACATTCTGTTATTAAAGCTCTCTGATGGCTAAAATTCTCAAAACATACAAATTAGGAAGCATTTTTAAGATAAAACCCCTTCACTTGTGTAATATTAATATAAATACATACCTAAAGCGTAGGTTAAACACACACACACACACACACACACACTGCTTGACTCCAATACAGTAACGTGTGTGATACGTCATCAAAAATTTCAGCCGAGTCCCACAAACCACTAAATCCTGCCATAAACGTCATTCTGTCGCGCCGTTTATTGCTGTGTTGCTAGTACAGTTAGCACAGGAGCTAAACAACAGCCGTTAGCAGGAGGTTTAGTGCTTTAAGATACGACATGGTTTGTTTTTAAGCCGTTTGTTATCAGATCTTCTTACATTTGTTCCTGCTTTTTGTTCGCGTTAACAGTACGGTGAGTTATGAAGGGTTTGTTTAGAGAAAAGCACGACGCTAGTTTTGTGAGCTAACGAGTAAAGTGTGAAAAACAAACATCTGAATGTTGGATAACGTGAAAGTTTCGTCTCTGGTGGATGTTAATGAACTCTTCATCTGCTCCCGGTGTGTAAGGTGTAAATGTCGGTTGTCATAGAAACCTGAGGAACCTTTTACTGAAGCCAGGAAGATAGAAATGAGTGTAAAATTATATTCTACTCTCAGTTCTGGAATTTTATTTGATTTATTCCAGTTATTTAGTGTTAAGCTCAATAACACTAATATTAGCTCTGAGTTATATTTTATATTCCGTGTTTTTTTTTACATGCCAATATAAATATTGTGTTTAGAGGCTTTTGGGCTTATTAAAGAGATAGAAGAAAAAAGAGAGAGAGAGAGAGAGAGACACACACACACAGGGGGGGGCAGGGCAGAGAGAGTGAGAGATGCACAGAGTGAGGGGGGCAGAGAGAGAGACACACACAGAGTGAGGGGGGCAGAGAGAGAGAGAGACACACACAGAGTGAGGGGGCAGAGAGAGAGACAGAGAGAGACAGAGTGAGGGGGCAGAGAGAGAGAGACACACAGACACACACAGAGAGAGAGAGAGAGAGAGAGACACAGAGAGAGTGAGTGAGAGAGAGAGACACACACACACACATAGTGAGGGGGCAGAGAGAGACACAGACACACACACAGAGAGAGAGAGAGAGAGACACAGAGAGAGTGAGTGAGAGAGAGAGAGAGACACACACACACACAGAGTGAGGGGGCAGAGAGAGACACAGAGAGAGACAGAGAGGGAGAAAGACACGGAGAGAGAGAGTGTGTGTGTGTGTCAGGGAGAGAGAGACACAGAGAGAGAGAGAGACACCGTGAGTGAGGGGGCAGAGAGAGAGAGAGAGAGAGACACACACACACGGGGGGGGGCAGGGCAGAGAGAGTGAGAGATGCACAGAGTGAGGGGGGCAGAGAGAGAGACACACACAGAGTGAGGGGGGCAGAGAGAGAGAGAGACACACACAGAGTGAGGGGGCAGAGAGAGAGACAGAGAGAGACAGAGTGAGGGGGCAGAGAGAGAGAGACACACAGACACACACAGAGAGAGAGAGAGAGAGAGAGACACAGAGAGAGTGAGTGAGAGAGAGAGACACACACACACACATAGTGAGGGGGCAGAGAGAGACACAGACACACACACAGAGAGAGAGAGAGAGAGACACAGAGAGAGTGAGTGAGAGAGAGAGAGAGACACACACACACACAGAGTGAGGGGGCAGAGAGAGACAGAGAGGGAGAAAGACACGGAGAGAGAGAGAGAGTGTGTGTGTGTGTCAGGGAGAGAGAGACAGAGAGAGAGACAGAGAGTGAGGGGGCAGAGAAAGAGACAGAGAGAGAGACACACACAGAGTGAGGGGGGCAGCGAGAGAGACACACAGAGACAGAGAGAGAGAGAGACACACACAGAGTGAGGGGGCAGAGAGAGAGACACAGAGAGAGACAGAGTGAGGGGGCAGAGAGAGAGACACAGAGAGAGAGAGAGAGAGAGACAGACACACACAGAGTGAGAGAGACACAGAGAGAGTGAGTGAGAGCGAGAGAGAGACACACAGAGTGAGGGGGCAGAGAGAGAGACACAGAGAGAGAGAGAGAGAGAGAGAGAGAGAGAGAGACACAGAGAGAGTGAGTGAGAGAGAGAGAGAGACACACACACAGAGTGAGGGGGCAGAGAGAGACACACAGAGAGAGAGACAGAGAGGGAGAAAGACACGGAGAGAGAGAGAGAGTGTGTGTGTGTGTGTGTGTGTGTCAGGGAGAGAGACACACACAGAGAGGGAGAGAGTGTGTGTGGAAGAGAGAGAGAGAGAGAGACTTGTATGTGGCTCTCTATTGGCTTGAAATAGTGGATCTGATCCAGTGATTGTATTCAATACTGATCTAGTATCTAAAATGGAAAGGACTGAAGGATGGAAAAGAGCCAAACGTTTATATTTTTGTCTAAAATGTTTTTCTAATCAGAAGATTTACACTGAGACCACAAAGACAATGATTTAGAGAGATCTGTTCAATTCTGGACCTCGATTGCTCAGCAGCTCTGACAGCAGCTCTGAGTGCAGGTTTATATCTGTCTCATTAATATGTTTGTATGGTTCACTGGGACGTGTACAGCAGGTGTGTCACATAAGTTTTATTAAGTGTAATAACGTCTTATAGAAGGAGTCTTCAGTGTCAACACTTTGTAACAGTCAGTGGTCAAGCTGGAGAAGGGACAAAAGCCGACCAGGTGGTTAAAGTGACAACAGGAAGTAACTGGTTTCACTGATCTTAAATGTAGGATAAAAAAGTATCACCTGTAAAAAATGTGATATATAACGAATAAATCTGTGTTTTGCTTTAATTTAATTATATAATCATATCACTTCCTCGTTGATTGTTTTCCTGTTACGGCATTGCACACGGCGTTTTATTCCTGACGTAACTCGGGTTTTTTATTAGTCCAATGCAGTCAGCTGAAGAGTCGGTGGAGAACGCCTCCATCCTTTCGAGTGGCTCGGCGCAGGAGGGCCATCGCCTGTGGATTGGCAACATCGACCCTAAAATCACAGAGTGAGTACCTGGAGACCTGTTGGGGATGATGGATTAGCTGTGTGTGTGTGTGTGTGTGTGTGTGTGTGTGTGTGCGTGCGCTGGAGAATGTGCAGATGACCACAGGGTGTGTGAGAAAAGAGCCGTGGAGACCTGCATGTTCACTCGGCCGTCGTTTCCTACTCACCTGGCATGTTTACTCTGTCAACCTGTAGAGAGGAGAGAGAGAGAGAGAGAGAGAGAGAGAGAGAGAGAGAGGAGAGAGAGAGGAGAGAGAGAGGAGAGAGAGAGGAGAGAGAGAGAGAGAGAGAGCAAGCAAGCAACAGAGCTGCTGGAAAATGTACAGCTAACTCAGGCTAGTGTCTAGACAGGCGTTTCCTTCCCCCTCCGTCCCCTCCGTCTGCTGTTTCTCTTAAATAACCTGCTGGATTGAAAACAGCCTGGATGCCCATGGGCTGGTGTTCAGGGAAGATTAATTAGTTCACATGCTGCCAGTGTTTGTTGTATCAGCGTCCACTTCGCTGTGAAAATCCAGCAGTGTGACGTCAGCGCTCGGCTAACAAGCTGTTTTTTTTTTTCCTCCTGAAGTTTCCAAATCTTGTAGCTTGTGTGTCTTTGCGTCAGGATGATGGATAGAGATGCAGACAAGATGCCGTGCTAATCCTGCGAAAGTAAACCCAGCCACAGAAAACATGAATATAATATGATCAATAAACAGGAGAGTTAAATAAATATTATAAATATTACATCTGCACAACTTGTGTATTATTGATAATTAAAAATCACATCGTGAGTCATACGTCTGTGTGTGTCTGTCTGTGTCTGTGCGTGTCTGGGTCTGCGTGTCTGTCTGTGTCTGTGCGTGTCTGTGTCTGTGCGTGTCTGTGTCTGTGCGTGTCTGTGTCTGTGCGTGTCTGTGTCTGTGTCTGTCTGTGCGTGTCTGTCTGTGTCTGTGCAGGTCTGTCTGTGTCTGTGCGTGTCTGTCTGTGTCTGTGCGTGTCTATCTGTGCCTGCCTGTCTGTGTCTGTGCCTGTCTGTCTGTGTCTGTGCCTGTCTGTCTGTGCGTGTCTGTCTGTGTCTGTGCCTGTCTGTCTGTGCGTGTCTGTCTGTGTCTGTGCCTGTCTGTCTGTGCGTGTCTGTCTGTGTCTGTCTGTGTCTGTGCGTGTCTGTCTGTGTCTGTGCGTGTCTGTCTGTGTCTGTGCGTGTCTGTCTGTGTCTGTGCGTGTCTGTCTGTGTCTGTGCGTGTCTGTCTGTGTCTGTGCGTGTCTGTCTGTGTCTGTGCGTGTCTGTCTGTGTCTGTGCGTGTCTGTCTGTGTCTGTGCGTGTCTGTCTGTGTCTGTGCGTGTCTGTCTGTGTCTGTGCGTGTCTGTCTGTGTCTGTGCGTGTCTGTCTGTGTCTGTGCGTGTCTGTCTGTGTCTGTGCGTGTCTGTCTGTGTCCGTGTCCGTGTCTGTGCGTGTCTGTCTGTCTGTCTGTCTGTGTCTGTCTGTGTCTGTGCGTGTCCGTGCGTGTCTGTCTGTCTGTCTGTGTCCGTGTCTGTGCGTGTCTGTCTGTGTCTGTGCGTGTGTCACTGTGTGTGTCACTGTGTGTGTCACTGTGTGTGTCACTGTGTGTGTCACTGTGTGTGTGTCACTGTGTGTGTCACTGTGTGTGTGTCACTGTGTGTGTGTCACTGTGTGTGTGTCACTGTGTGTGTGTGTCACTGTGTGTGTGTGTCAGTGTGTGTGTGTGTGTGTCAGTGTGTGTGTGTGTGTGTGTCACTGTGTGTGTGTGTGTGTCACTGTGTGTGTGTGTGTGTCACTGTGTGTGTGTGTGTGTGTCACTGTGTGTGTGTGTGTGTCACTGTGTGTGTGTGTGTGTCACTGTGTGTGTGTGTGTCACTGTGTGTGTGTGTGTCACTGTGTGTGTGTGTGTCACTGTGTGTGTGTCACTGTGTGTGTGTCACTGTGTGTGTGTCACTGTGTGTGTGTCACTGTGTGTGTGTCACTGTGTGTGTGTCACTGTGTGTATCATGATTGAATCCCCTGAGTGTTAGATCAGAGCGTCAGAGCAGAATTCTTGGTTTTGATGGAATTTATTTTTTGCGGAGCAGAAGGTCAGTGTGAGGGCAGTGTGACGAGCAACACTGCTGAAACCACTCACACTGACTGGCATGTTCACACACTTTCCACTTCACCACCTCTCTCTCTCTCTCACTCTCGCTCTCTCTGTAATGCATCACATCACATCACCTTCTGGCAGCTCGCAGAAATTCTCCACTCAGCAGTGAGACAAACATAGAAGCCGAGCACCACGCAGACTTTCCCCGAGCACTTAAACGCTTTCTGTTTGCACTTGAACTTGAGATTTATTTAAACTCTGAGTTGTGACACGGCTGACCTGAGGATGCAGTGGAGTGTGAGAAAGTCCATGAGCTGCTTCATTATCGCTGCTACTTTCCCTCCAGGTCCTCGAGTCGAACCCTAACCGCTTGTGGCAGGTCACTAATGACCAGCGCAGCAGTAACAACGCTGAGTGAACGTGCTGTGAACAGAGCAGAGAGCAGAAACAATCATCTCTCTTAATGAAGAACGCTTATTAAAACGTGCACCATGTTTTTATTATTCCGGCTTTTATTATTTATAGTTATTAATACGCTCGAGTCTGAAAGCGCAATGAGTTTTTTTTTTTGTTTTTTTTTAATTCTGCAAAGAAAGCCGACGTACAGTATCTGAAATTTTCATCGTCTCGTCGTCCGATCCTGCAGTAAATCGTTTAATATACAGAAGATCAGATTTTCTGCTTTTTATCTCTGAGATTAAAGTTAAATTGGGATCGTAAGGCTTTAGACGACTTCACCGCACAGAGCTGTATCACTCACAAACTGCTGAAATTTGTGCCAATGTTTCTGTAAATATTCCGCCCGGTGTTTATTTCGTCCGTAACGAGAGACGACAATAGAACTAGATAACGAGCACTTTATAACTAGATTTGTAAAGTTCGTCGCAACAAACTTTGATGTTGGCTTTGACGATGGAAGTATTCGCAAAGGCCGGTGCTTTTTTGGAGGCGAGTGGACATAAGGGTCAGTGTTACTTTTGGAAGCAAGTAAACAGAAAGCTAGGGTGAAAAAACATTTGGAGGTAAGTGGAGACGAGCATGTGATGTCATCCGAATACTCTTGAGGAAGTTCCCCTCATTGGGCATTGAGTGTTTTGATATGTCACACGTCCATGTTGTGCTAATTTTTTTTTTTTTCATGTGACGTCACGTGACGTGACCAGAATACACGTGAGGCAGTTCTCCTCGTTGTAGTGTTTTGATACGTCACAAATCCATGTTGTGCTAATTTTTAATTTTCACGTGACCTCAGGTGACGTCACGTGACATCATCAGAATACTCATGAGGAAGTTCCTCTCATTGTTCTGAGTGTTTTGATATGTCACATGTCCATGTTGTAAAAGGTTTTTTGATTTTGCATATTTTAGGGCGGGGCTGCGGGACAACCGAAAGGCCAGTCGGTACACTAATTTAAAACATTGTTCAGAGTATCACTCTAAAGGAGCCGAGTTTGGTGTAGATAATCGAAAGCTTGCCGAGTTATAAACCTCCAAAATTTATAATGGGAGTCTATGGGGAAAAAAGGCCACTTTGAGACCCGGTACCGGAAGTACTGGTACTCGGATCGCTTAGAAAAGTAATAGCAACAAACTTCAGACCAGCGTCTACAACATATCTGAATTTGGTGCATGTGGCTTTACTGGGATGTTGTTAGAGCGATGAAATGATTCCACCTTAAACAAAAAGTTTCAAGTTTATTTCTATAGAGCTTTTTTACAATCAACATCGTCTCAGAGCAGCTTTACAGAACATAAACATAGAACAACAAGTTAATATAAAGAATAATATAATACAAACATTCTAGATTAATATTAGACTTCTATTTAAATGTGTATGTATTTATCCCCAATGAACAAGTCTGAGGTGACTCAGGTGACTGTGGGGAGGAAAAAGTCCCTTAGATGGTAAAGCATGAAACCTTGAGAGGAACCAGACTCAAAGGGGAACCTCATCCTCATCTGGGTGACACTGGGGGTGTGATTATAAATATACAGTCTGATAAATGTTGTGTTGGTGTAAAAGATCACATGGAGTTCACATCTCCTCTTTAGTATCACAGAGTCTAACTGGAGCTGGTAGATCTGTAGATGCCTCTTTAGATGCTTCAGGTTTCTCAGAGTCGGCCTCGTCTCAGTGGAAATGATGCTGAATATCTCGCCTGACCCATTCACTTGCTCTCGGTGACATCAGTCCTTCCTTCCTTTTTATTTGTAATCGTTTCATCAAAAAAAATGTTTGATTTTGCTGCAAAATTTGTTTCAAAATTTCAATGCAACATTGTGGAGGTTTTTTTTTTTTTTTATGGTGGAAAAAACTCAAACTGGAGAAACCCCGAGCACACGATTCTTCTTTTAATCTCATCCCAGTAAAGACACGTGTGTACTGACTTTTTTGTGAGAGCTTCGCTCACGTCCCACACACGTGGACGACGTCACGCGCGACGAAGCGTCTCGAGCCGAAGCTGCGGTCGTTTTCAAACAATTTTCAGATTTTTTTTCTCTGAACATGGAGATACTTTACAGGCTTCGTTCTCTTTACAGCGGGCGGATAAAGCGCACACGGATCTATTTCAAAAGAAAGGAGGAGAACGCGACCTCCTGCCATGTGCTCAGCTCATCAGGACACACAGATGTATATCCGTATAATACGCCTGTTGTGTAACCGGGAAACACTGCCGTGTTGTTTTCCGATTTTTCCGTTTACATCTTCCTGCCTTTCGTGCTCAGATCTGAAACCTCGGTATGCGAGGTGGGTGGGTTTGAGGGTGGAGGGAGAAGGAAAAGAAGAAGAAGGAAGAAAAAAAAAAGAAGCTCTGGTTTTGTTGGTTTACACCGAGCTGTCGCTTGGCTCTGGTTTGTGCTGTCAGAGAAACCAGCCCTGATTCCAGACCCCGCTTCGTTTTCCTCCAGACCGCTCTGTTTATTGCCCCCTGGAGAGGTGCATTGTGGTTTACTAAAAGCCATGGGCCGTACCACATGCATCACGCCTCGATCCCTTTCTCAATCAGGAAGATCTGGTGGCCAGGGTCGAGTGGGTGGAGTCTGGGAAAGTGCGAAATGCTCCTTGGGTTTAAAGCTCCTGGGAGAGCAGGGGAAGACATTAAGACAGTGGCCAGGACCCCGAATCTGGCCCAGGATTAAAAATAACCCCTGAACAGACCACAACAATAACGCAGACCCCTCAATCAGGTCCGCCGCTCGGCCCGACACCCGCCGTTCCCAGACCGCTTCGATTGCTTATGCAAAAAATAAAAAAACAGGACACGAGTCACGTGGTGTGAACAGAGTGTTCGGAATCATTCAACTCAAAAGTTTTCTTCCTACGGCGTTCAACTGTTCAAAGTGAAAACGAGAGAGAGAGAAAACTCTCGCACTCACGTGTGTCACGTTCGTGTTCCACTGTGTTTGTGTTCTAATAGATAAGTCTGTTTCGCTCAAACCGATTACGTCTCATCAGCAAACATGATCAATCAGCGTACATTAATTTATACTGAACACTTAAAAGTTCCTCTCTTTGTCCCTCTGAGGAACCCGACAGCAAAGTGTTCACTAATCAACGGAGCCGTTTTATTTCTTTCTACTAATTAGGAAACAATTACTCCGTATTTTCCTCCTCGTTTCCGGAAGCTGTCAGGAGTTTATCATTCAACTCTTGGTATTTGGTGAAAACTTCTGGTTCTTCTAGCAGATATAAAGGGTTCCTATCCTCCTGAAAAGGGTTTCTTCTGATGGTGAACCTGTCAGAGTTCCACATGGAACCTTTATGATTAAAGAGGATTAACGTTTTGTAAACGAGCTCATTATTTTTCTCTTCGTGCCAGTGGCCGATGTCGGATTTCGGCGTAGTCGTTTACAGACGTGCGCCGTGCGAATCCGCTCTCGTGTGGTCTGTTTTCGTCTTGGCAGCGTGTGAGGAAAGTCTCCCGTCCTCAGGTGGTGTACAGACCACAGCTCAGGCATGGAGAAGTCATTCCTGGTGTTAATGGCCTTAAGGGTTGTTGAAGTGACCGTAATGTATTGCCCTTGTTCAGGGCAGAAACGGAAGCCAGGGGTGGGATTTTGATGTTGTGTTGTTTGCCCTGATTGGTTGTCACCGTGTCAGTCGGCATTCTGGGGCTTTGGATCTGCTCTCAGTTGTAGCTGTTTGTCCTGAAGTGAGCTCTGGAGGGAATTCAGACTTCCTCTTTTTGATATTTTCATTGTCCTCTTGCTGTATCCTCTGTATTGTGTTACTAAAAGATTTACAGCAGCTAAAAAGGTGTAAAGTGACCTGTCATTTTAATCAAGAACATCTGCGGGAGGAGTGTGATGTCATTCCGCTGATCCGTGTCGGGCTTTTTATTGCTCTTTTCACATGCAAGTCCTCTTAAACGTGTAAACAGAGCAGTTTATGGAGTCTGAATCACACACACACACACACACACACACACACACACACACACACACACACACACACACACACTGCGATTACTGTGAGTTATTTTAAATCCTGGATCCTGATTGGTCAGAATCTGTTTATTTGATTTTCTAGAACAGCAGCTCTGACAGTAGCTCAGGTTAGATATATTATGGTTTCTATAGCAACACAATTGTGCACAATTGTATTTTTATTTATTTATTTTTTTTATGGAATTTTATATAATTTTTTTTGAAACATCTCCAGCGTCAGCACTTTTGTAACACTCTAAATTAAACAGCAAAATTACAGCTTTACCTCAAATATAAAGGATGGCATTGAGACGCTGGTGAGAGAACAAATATTTATAGCAGCTGTAACTCAAATTAAATTCTCTAAACTTTATTTTCACTACAAGTGGATAAAAGGTCCGGCGTGTAATTCTGTAATTAGTTAAAGGTGTAATGTTGGAGATTTGCTGTAGTGTAAGAGGAATAAAAGGCTTCAATGGTGAAGAGCATCGCCGCTTCACATCATCACTGGTGTTATTATTGTATTATAACTGAACCCCACACTCAGCGCTTCACTCTGTGCCTCAGCTGCAGATTTCATGGAGAGTTTGTGGTGTTGCAGGTATCACCTGGTGAAGCTCCTGGAGAAATTTGGAAAAGTGAAGCAGTTTGATTTCCTGTTCCACAAGTCGGGACCGCTGGAGGGTCAGCCGAGAGGATACTGCTTCGTCAACTTCCACACCAAAGAGGTTTCTGTCTCATGTCTACTTCAGAAGTGTCTGTATAAAGATTCACACCTGAACGTGATCTGTGTGTGTGTCTGTGTGTGTGTGTCTGTCTGTGTGTGTGTTTGTGTCTAGGGGTGTGTGTGTGTGTGTCTGGGGGGGTGTGTGTGTGTGTCTGGGGGTGTGTGTGTGTGTGTGTCTGGGGGTGTGTGTGTGTGTGTCTGTGTGTGTGTGTGTGTGTGTGTGTCTGTCTGTCTGTCTGTGTGTGTGTGTGTGTCTGTCTGTGTGTGTGTGTCTGTGTGTGTGTTTGTGTCTAGGGGTGGGTGTGTGTTTGTGTCTAGGGGTGGGTGTGTGTGTGTGTCTGGGGGTGTGTGTCTGGGGGTGTGTGTGTGTGTGTCTGGGGGTGTGTGTGTGTGTGTCTGGGTGTGTGTGTGTGTGTGTGTGTCTGGGGGTGTGTGTGTGTGTGTGTGTGTCTGGGTGTGTGTGTGTGTGTGTGTGTGTCTGGGGGTGTGTGTGTGTGTGTGTCTGGGGGTGTGTGTGTGTGTGTGTCTGGGGGTGTGTGTGTGTGTGTGTCTGGGGGTGTGTGTGTGTGTGTGTGTCTGGGGGTGTGTGTGTGTGTGTGTCTGGGGGTGTGTGTGTGTGTGTGTCTGGGGGTGTGTGTGTGTGTGTGTGTCTGGGGGTGTCTGTGTGTGTGTGTCTGGGGGTGTCTGTGTGTGTGTGTGTGTGTGTGTCTGTCTGTGTGTGTGTGTCTGTGTGTGTGTGTGTCTGTGTGTGTGTGTCTGTGTGTGTGTCTGTGTGTGTGTGTCTGTCTGTGTGTGTGTCTGTCTGTGTGTGTGTGTCTGTCTGTCTGTGTGTGTGTCTGTGTGTGTGTCTGTCTGTGTGTGTGTCTGTGTGTGTGTCTGTGTGTGTGTCTGTGTGTGTGTCTGTGTGTGTGTGTGTGTCTGTGTGTGTGTCTGTGTGTGTGTGTGTGTGTGTCTGTGTGTGTGTGTGTCTGTGTGTGTGTGTGTCTGTGTGTGTGTCTGTGTGTGTGTGTGTGTCTGTCTGTCTGTGTGTGTGTGTGTCTCTGTCTGTGTGTGTGTCTGTCTGTCTGTGTGTGTGTCTGTCTGTGTGTGTGTCTGTCTGTCTGTGTGTCTGTCTGTCTGTGTGTGTCTGTCTGTCTGTGTGTGTGTCTGTCTGTGTGTGTGTCTGTCTGTGTGTGTGTGTGTCTGTCTGTGTGTGTCTGTCTGTCTGTGTGTGTGTCTGTGTGTGTGTGTGTGTGTGTGTGTGTGTGTCTGTCTGTGTGTGTGTGTGTCTGTCTGTGTGTGTCTGTCTGTCTGTGTGTGTGTGTTTGTGTGTGTGTGTGTGTTGACATTCACCTGCCTGAAACACACCAGGCTTTCATTTAATGTGCTTTAATGCCGTACTTATTAAAACAGAGCATCGTGTCCATATCGAGTCTGTGTTAGAGTGCGAGTCTCAGAGAAGACTTGTGGGGATGTGGTAGCCTAGTGGAAGGTTGTGAGTTCCAATCCTATGTCCACTGAGCTGCCACTGCTGGGCCCCTGAGCGAGGCCCTTAACCCTCAATTGCTCAGTTGTATGAAAAAGGAAAAGAGATAGAAATGTAAGTTGATCTGGATCAAGTTGTGTGTCATAACTGAGCTGCTTCTCCGTATTCAGGAGGCAGAACGAGCCATCCAGTGTCTTAATGGAAAGCTGGCTTTGTCCAAGAAACTGGTGGTGCGCTGGGCCCACGCTCAGGTAAAGGTAAGACCCCAAACCTCTAAACCTGTGGAGTGTAAATATATAAAATCATAAACTGGATCAGATGTAACAAATCTGTCCTGAAATATCCGAAAATCTTAAATAATCTGGGTCACACAATAACAACAGTAGCCATGTGGCTTAATGTCAACAACAACAACAACGACGTCCAGTGAGGAGTTTGCTCACAGATCTGCTGTAGAAATAGTTCACATTTATAGACAATGGAACAGAAAATACAGAGAGACTCGCTTGTGTTTTTTTATTTTTTTTATTTCTTTATTATATTTGAGCTTTTATTTATATTTACAGATTAAGTGTTTGTCTTTTGAATCTCTGGTTTTGTGTAAGTTTCGTGTGTGTAGCGAGAGATTTTTGCCTGGTTTTTTTAAGTGAATGCTTCTTTCAAAGTAAAAAAAGAAAACATGTCGTCTGTAGTTAAAATACTCGGTAGAACAGAAGCAGGTCAGAATTCTGTGTTGGAATTTTCCGGGAGCTGCTCAGCGAGACAGAAGCGGTGTTGAGGCCGGCTGAAGGACTCGTCCAGAGAAGCGGGTCTATAACAATAGGCAGCTGCCTCTGAGAGAGAGGAAATCCTGTATGGTCCCGAATGACGCCCCCCAACCCAACCCTTCACCCCGTCCCGGTCGCTCCCTGTCAGAGGGGAACGGGACACCAGGCTGGGGTCAAGGTCATCAGAGCAGAGCTGTTGGCAACAACAAGCAGGAGCTGAGCTGCTCTGAGCAGAGCAGAACTCCACCCTGCACTGTAGAGCTCACTCCTGACTCCTAACTGCCCTGTAGCATTCACTCCTGACTCCTAACTGCACTGTAGAGTTCACTCCTGACTCCTAACTGCCCTGTAGCATTCACTCCTGACTCCTAACTGCTCTGTAGAGCTCACTCCTGACTCCTAACTGCTCTGTAGAGCTCACTCCTGACTCCTAACTGCTCTGTAGAGCTCACTCCTGACTCCTGACCTCACCGTAGAGCTCACTCCTGACTCCTGACCTCACCGTAGAGCTCACTCCTGACTCCTGACCTCACCGTAGAGCTCACTCCTGACTCCTAACTGCCCTGTAGAGCTCACTCCTGACTCCTGACCTCACCGTAGAGCTCACTCCTGACTCCTAACTGCCATGTAGAGCTCACTCCTGACTCCTGACCTCACCGTAGAGCTCACTCCTGACTCCTAACTGCCATGTAGAGCTCACTCCTGACTCCTGACCTCACCGTAGAGCTCACTCCTGACTCCTAACTGCCCTGTAGAGCTCACTCCTGACTCCTGGCCTCACCGTAGAGCTCACTCCTGACTCCTAACTGCCCTGTAGAGATCACTCCTGACTCCTGACCACACTGTAGAGTTCACTGTAGAGACTCCTGACTTTACTCCTGACTATAGACTATTTGTGTCGTCTAGATTTCAGTCTTCTCTCCATATCTTAAATAGCATCCTCTGAATGACGATTTGCTGAGACAGAAATCATTTGTAACTTGTTAGATGCACAACCAACATCACAAACACGTCAATTCGACACCTACATCCTCCGTTGCCTTGGAAACATCAGCACCAATTCTAGCTCTAGTGCGTTTGCGTGACTTTGGATTATAAACAACGTGCACAGGGATTTTATGTGATTTTTATGACGCACGTAATCAGTTTTTTCACAATTGATTCTTTGGGATTTAAGAATAAAACGCGTTAAAAAAAAAAGTTTTTTCATGGAAGCGTTTATTTTGTGTCCTGCTTTGTAGCTTAAACACAGCGAGCGTAAAGGTGACGTGATTTCCGATGATGATAAACAGATTGTTGCTCATCTGCCCTGATGACACACCCCCTAGAGTTTGAACCCAGAACTGACCCAAAAATCTGGAAACAATGCAGATGGCGATCCGTAAATCCGTCTGTATTTCAAACCGATTTTTGACTTCTGTTACTTGTTAGTGTCTGTAGCTCCAGAAACTAAACACGCCAATGCGAGATACCGAATCGGCTACAGAAACACGGCACACAGCTACTTTCCTGACAGTTCTTTTAACTCCTCGGCTTTAAAGACCGGCTCCATCTTGAGCTTTCCGCAGACTCATCACCGATTTCTCTCTCTCTTTGTCCCTTCCCTCAATCGGTCTGAGCCGAAAGCACCTCGTTAGACGTACATGTGGAGTGATGTTACAGGAAAATGTACAGCACCATATTGAAGCCATCAGAGATGCGCTGTTTAGTTTGGATAATTATTTACACATGGGACGGGCACGGGATTCTTTGTCAGTCTTGTAGGTTTGATGAGTAGCTACAAGAAACCAGCTGCTTTGGTATAAATAGCTATAAGGAGACATTTAACTTAAAGTAGAACCGAAGAACAAGTTCTGTCGTTTAATTAATCCAAATAACGAACATCTCAAAGAGTCACTGTTATTTAGAACCGAGTGGCCCAGCGAGTCCTGGGACGATGCTTTCACACTGTAAACGACTTCTTTTATAAAGCCACAGTAATACATCTGTCAGTAATGTTTGACTTTTCAACATATAAGAATTCAATAGTGTGTCGTTTTAACCCAGAAAAAATAATCTACACGGTGTAATAAGGTTGGATGTTTTTTTAAAGCCCAACACATTTACAGAACAGAGTTTAGACTCTGCTTTCGTTTCCCCTGCTTGTTTTCCGTCATTGACCATCAGGCAGATCTGTCAACATCTAACGTTACCATGACAACCTTTCAACGTTAACATCAGCCGCGTCGGTTAAGTAGCTCGAGGGATTGTCTGAGAAACATTTCCTCAAATGCCAGACGTGATTGGCTCAAAGCTTATTTAGTGACCTCACAAAAGACCTCCCTGAATAAGTTTAATGTAAAGAATATTTTTCAATCTAAGAGGAGCTCATGATTTAAAACCTTATTTTCATTTCCTTGCTGTTGTGTGAAATAGGTTGTGTTTAAGGCGATGGTTCATTGTGCCTCTTGTTTTTGTTCTCCGCAGGTTTTTTCCATCTCTACCGGGAATAAGGCACAAACTCTCGGACCAGGACCAGGACCCTTCATGGCCTCTCTACTCTTTCTGACTCATTTATCAGTATTTTAGTAAACTGAATATTTACAAATTGCATGTTTCCTTCAAATTTGGATGCCAGTCGGCTGTAAATTATCGAGCACGTTCACAATATGATTCTTTAACAAATAGCCCCGCCCACAAAGCACCATAAAAGAGAGAGCTGAAAATGTTAGAATAAAGAAGCGCAGCCACTCATTCTCTGTCTGTTACAGGGTGCCAATACTTTTGTTCTTATTAAACATGCTAGACTTAGTTATATTTATTCAGTATTTCATCTGTTGCTATAGTTTCTCATTAGGATTGTGTGTGTGTGTGTGTGTTTCAGAGATTTGAGCCCTACAGAGGAGATAAGAACCTTCTTTCCAGCCTGGAGCCGTCCTGCAGTGAGACAGAGGAGCAGCCGACCTCTCTGAGGTCTGTGAAAAATTTATATTCCCTTCTCCTGACGCTCAGCTTTCTCTCAGCACTTCACAAAACGTCACTGAACACCATTATTTCCTCAAGCCTTGTGTGTGTGTATGTATATGTGTATGTATATGTGTGTGTGTGTGTGTTTGTGTGTGTATTTGTATTTGTGTGTGTGTGTATTTGTATTTGTTTGTGTATTTGTGTGTATTTATTTGTTTGTGTGTATTTGTGTGTATTTGTTTGTGTGTGTGTGTATTTGTGTGTGTATGTTTGTGTGTGTATGTATGTTTGTGTGTGTCTGTGTGTTTGTGTGTATTTGTGTGTGTGTGTGTTTGTGTGTTTGTGTGTATTTGCATGTGTGTATTTGTGTGTGTATTTGTGTGTGTGTGTGTTTGTGTGTGTATTTGTATTTGTGTGTGTGTGTATTTGTATTTGTTTGTGTATTTGTGTGTATTTATTTGTTTGTGTGTATTTGTTTGTGTGTGTATGTATTTGTGTGTGTGTATTTGTGTGTATGTTTGTGTGTGTATGTATGTTTGTGTGTGTCTGTGTGTTTGTGTGTGTGTGTGTGTGTGTGTTTGTGTGTATTTGCATTTGTGTATTTGTGTGTGTGTGTGTATTGATGTATTTTCTTACACACTGAATAAATTCTACACACATTAAATCCTGCTGTAAAGTGACACATGCCTGAAAAGCTGCTGGAAACATTTCAGTATTTATTTAAATAATTTTATTTTCACAATTTATTACATTTTATTTTCTAATTAACTGTTAAAAATTTATAAAAGTTTATAAAAATGTATGTATTAATTTATTTATTGTTTTTGTTTGTTGCACACGTTTTAACACTCTCTCTAAAGAAAGGAATAAATACATAAAAAAACAAAAATCTAAATGAGCACTGAAAAACCTGCCATTTTAATTTTGTTTAATTATTAAATTTATAACCTTTTAAGGCGTGAAGCTTTCAGATGGATGAATAGAGACATTCTTCAGACACTTTAGAGTAATAACTAATCACACAAATAAACAAACAAATAATAAACACTGTAGAAATGTTTTGTTTGTTTTTTATTTATTACATTCGGCACTTTTTTTTAACACCCAGAGTTTCTTTGTGTGCCATTTATTGAACAGTCATTAATGAATCAAAATTAAATCTGTAATTAAATAAATCTGTCTCTTGTTTTAAATAAAAAAAACTAAGATTTCTTTCTTTTTTCAAGTCTTTTTAACACCCAATTAATGTATTTATTTGTTAATGTATTTACTACATTTTGTAACATGATCCTGATTTTATGAAACACCCCCGAATACAAAAAACATCAGAAATACAGTTATTATATTTTTAGTGAAAGTTTTTGTTTAATTTCAACTTGTTTTATATTCTTTATTTCTGTGGAGTCTTTCTGGCAGCCTACGTCACTTTAAAATGATGTAATATGAAGTAATAAATAAATAATGACTGTCATTATTTTACAATTAATTTGAACTATTTTCAGTGTTTATGTATGAGAAACATAAATGAGACAGCAGCAGTGTATTAACTGTGTGTGTGTGTGTGTGTGTTAAGTGTGAGTGCGAAGATTAAAGCGATCGAAGCCAAGCTGCAGATGATGGAGGAGAACGTGGATGAGGAATACTCAGGACCGTCGCCGTACCTCTACAACAAACCTCCTGAGAAGAAGGACAAGAGATCTCAGCCTTATAACAAACAGTTCCGCAGGTTCAAGAGATGACCACCTGTTGGAACATAAACATATACACACACACACACACACACATGCTGAGGACTTGTGTTTAATAAAAACACACACACTCTTACACCAGTGTACTGTCAAGACCGGAGCAAGAGGAGGAGATGTGAGTGTGTGTGTGTGTGTGTGTGTGTGTGTGCGCGTGCGTGTGTGCGTGAGTGTGTGTGAGTGCGTGTATGTGTGTCTGAGAGAGAGACAGAGAGAGAAACACCTCTCTCTCTCTCTCTCTCTCTCTCTCTCTCTCTCTCTCTCTTTTCCAAGTTTTTTTTTTTTTTTTAAATAAATATTTTAAGCTTTTGTACGTTTTGTAATTTTTAGGTTTTCTTCTGTTCCTTTCTTCCAGTCTAATGGAGACACTTATTTGTGCTTTAGCTCCATCCTCAGCGTCGTTTTCTGTGTTACCGTGTCGTGTCTTTTTGAGATTGGAGAAATTATCATTAGTGTAAGTAGTAATAACTTTCCTTCAAGAAATTTGATCACGTGATCTCCGCAGCGACATGATGTCGTGTTGTTGAGGTTGCTGCTACATTTTAAACCCGTTATAACAAACAGCACAAGTCCATAAACTGATAGACCTGACATTGAGCCGCAGCTGTGTTTTCATTATTTATTACAATCAAGATGAAGTTTGAGGTAGTTATTAGTTTTATATTTAACCCTAAAATAGAAACAATCATCTTCTTACTTCTAGGTCGGAGAAATGAGCACTCTTATTAACAGCCTTAACCTTTATACAGCCAACAGCTTAATTATAATCTAAAAAGTCATGTAATGATTAGGTTTATTTTGTGCTCTTAAACTAATTCTCATCTTTTCACAAATATTAGTGAAAAATATATATTAAAAATGGTGTGTGTGTGTGTATGTATCATTGCGTCATAACTCAATGCCAGTTTCTTTTTCTTTCCACAATAATATTAGCCCCGCCTGTGATCGTGTTTCAAATTTGCATATTCAAATAAGCTGTCATTTGCATTAGGCTTAAAGCTTTCTGTGCAGAATAACTGCTTTTGTAAAGTTGCTTTTTTTTGTGAAACCTGTGAATATAAGTCCGATTCAATAAACTAATAATGTTCAAAGCTTCCTTTATCAAATTAGTTTTTTTATTAATTTTCCAGTCACTGTTTTGTGTTACAGTCGAAATAATTCCGGCTTCTCGGTTTACTGTAACTTCCTCTGAAAGCTCTGGGGGTTTGTTCATATTTGGTCTGTCACGAGCATTTTTAATAGAGGTGCAATTATTATAATTATTATTTCTTTAAACTGCACACAGAAATACTTGAACTCTACACTAATGTGTGCTGTGAGTGAGTAATGCTCCAGAATTTGGCAAATGTAAAGAAAAAGGAGAAGGAATGTTGTTAGGTGATCCCTTCATCTTCAGTCTATTATTTATTCCTCTTTCTTTGTCACGCTTATGTGTGTAGAAAACACACACACACACACACACACATACTCACCTTCCGTTCCCGAGGATGTATCATTTGATGCCACAAATTCTTTTTTCTGACGCCAACAATTATTTCGAATGAATAAAGCTCGATATTTAAAAGCCAAAATACTTCCATTAGACAATGAGCTTAATTTGTATAATCATGAAAAATACAGATCTAAATGATATCAGTTTTGTTCCGAACGTATGACATTTTTAAACGCTTCTAAATAACACAGTAAGTAAAAGAGTAAGTCGGGCTTATTAACTACAAGTGTAATGATTTCTTCATCGTAATTAACTGTTATTATTACTTATTTATTTATTTATAGTCGTCTGTAGAAATTCACAGTGCTACTAAAAATACTTTTGAGCTTCTCGTTTATTCGGCGTTTTATTTTTAATGTAAAATAAAATCTTGCTATTTCAGTATGCAAAGTAATCTTTAACAATCGTTTTCCTTTTTTTTTTTAGTTTAGTTGATTTTTATTTATATTGATTTTATTTTAGTCATATTATGGATCACTCTGAATATCAGGTGGAGAAAACACAAGTGCAATTTAATTTAATTAAAGTTTGATTTCTTTGTGGGGTTTTTTGCCCCCTATTTAAATTTATTAGTGTGTCATTTCTGTTTCTCTCGTTGTTTTTCCTCATTTACAAATAATTCGGTTTATCCGATATAAACGTATGATTTTTGTATATTCTTCTTCTTATTGTTATTATTATAGGATTATTATTATTCTTTAGCAGAACAATGAGAGTAGAGAAGATTATAAACCTCTCACTACCCTGTTTAAAAAGACTTATAGACCAGTTATAATATTGTATTAAATTTGTATCAGTATAATTTGTATTAATATAAAATACTAAGCTAAAAGTCATTAAAAAGAAAGGTAGGTAACTATGGCAACCCGTTATGCCGTTAGAATGTTTAGTGCGTTAGTATGAAGTCTGTATAATCTCGCACGTATAAAGTGTGTGTGTTTATAGGCGGCTCTGACCGGTAGAGGATTAAAACCTGCCAGCCAGCCCCTCAATTTCCATCCACTTCCTGTATTCAGCAAGTCTGTCCATCCAAAAAAAAAAAAAAAAAGAGGTGGGTTGGGGTGTGGGGGGAGGTTGTGGTTTGGAAGCGGGGATGAAGGAAGAATTTCAGTAACAGCACTAAATAACGCGGTGCACAAAGCGAACTGCGCGCAAACACGGACGTCTTTACACAAGTTTCTGAAGCAAAACAATTTGCCGATTTGGAAACGAGGATCTTATGGGACAGAAGCTCCACAAAGTCTGAAGGACGTCCGAAAGTGCGCACACGTCTGTTTTTTCACGTATTTCTTTCATGTATTGGAAAAATGAGATTTTGGCCCCTCTGTCAGAGGGAAATCGATTTTTATCCGAAGGAATTAACGCAAAACAGGTACGTAGCCTCGGCTCGTAGGTCTGAAAGAACAAAACTCAAATAATGTCGTGGAGTGCAAGAGGTGAGAAAGCAGTAAGTGCAGAAGCGAAAGCTTTTTGTGTGCTTTCAGCGTCACGCTCGGGGTTTAGTCCTGCACACTGACTCCTGTCCACGGCTGAGATTTAAAAACAATAGCAATAAAAATTCGAACCGAATAAAAGTTAAATGAGAAAGAAAATCAAGCCCTTTATACACCAGTGCGTTTGTCATCACGAAGAAGAGTCCTGAGTCAAACGTGAGAGAGAGAGGGAGAGAGAGAGAGAGAGAGAGAGAGAGAGAGAGAGAGAGAGAGAGAGAGAGAGAGAGAGATTAGATTCTAATTACGGCAATTAAAAAATCTAATTTGCAATTCTTTCCGTGGCTCTTGTTTTTTTCTTCTTCCTCTCTGACTGACAGATGAAATTGACACTCCTGGACCCTCAGCATTTCAAGCCATTTGTAATTGCAGGTAGTTTGTTATTATTGTTTTTTCTTTTCTCTCGCTCTATCTAAGTGTATCTAAGTGTTGTCTGGAGGAGGAAAAAATCAATCCCTACTAAATCTAGCTTTATTAAAGTGAGAGAGAGAGAGAGAGAGAGAGAGAGAGAGAGAGAGAGAGAGAGAGAGGCGGATTTTAAGTAACGCTTTTAAGTCGGTGTTTTTATTGTTTTTGAGCGCATATATAGGGCGTAAAGTGTGTGTGTCTGTGTGTGTCTGTGTCTATGAGAGAGAGAGAGAAAGAGAGAGAGAGAAAGAGAGAGAGAGAGAGAGAGAGAGAGAGAGAGAGAGAGAGAGAGAGAGATGCCTTATGGTGAGTTGGATGTTTGTGATGCCGCACGTTGACGTCGCTTCGCCGTTGAATTGTGTCTTTGTAGGTGATCCCTTCACACACACACACACACACACACACACACACACGCACATAGATACACGCGCGCGCACGCACGCGGTATACCGGGAGCGTCACGTCGCGTGGACACCCGACACCGACACGCCGACACGCCGACATGGTAAGCGGCTTCTTATCGACTTCACACACATTTATTTTTTCTTGTAGGAAACTAATTCGGTGCTGCTAGAAGTTTTAGTGAAACACTACATGCAGATATTTGTTTTTTTACACTATTTGTACACTACCGGTGTGAGATGCCGGAATCGTAGCGGATTAAATCTCAAGTTTAGAAGCTACTTTAAATCTCACAGCGGTTTTAAATGAAACCCGAGTGAACATTTAACACACGGAGTCGCTGGTAATGCTGTCAAAAATTCTAAATTTGCTTCCACAAAATGATCCTTTCAGATTTACATACTTATAGAAAAAATTAGTTTACAAATTCGTGTGTTATTAAATTTATTATTAAATGTAATTATTTTTATCATCCGAATTTTAATTTCAGTAAAAATTACAAACTACACTGTTGCTGGTTAAGTCTCTGATGTTGAACCATCAATGGACATGAATTATTTTGTACTTTTTAGTTATATATAAATATATTTTAAAAAAATATCTGGTCCTGCTGTCTTAATTTATAAACGAACAGATATAATAACGGCTTTTTATAAATATTAAATTATATACAATGGTTATCCACTTAAATACACACACGTATATATATTATATAAACATATACAAGTGTGTGTGTGTGTGTAAATATGTATGTGTGTGTATATATATAAATAATAGTTTGCAGCACAGCTGAAACAAAACGAGTTAGCCGCTAAAAATAAAAATGCACAATCCACAAATGTCGCTAAAGCTCTGCTGCACTCCACTTCCATATTGAGCGCGACTTGGTTTGTATGTTGTTCGTCATCTTAGCTTAATTTATTTATATTTATTTATAAACTGATTATTTGTGCATGTTCTGTACTTTTCCTTTCACACACACACACACACACACACACGCACACATACACACAAGCAGAGTCTTATTTTGATCTTGTCGCATGCCATCAGCAGTGTGTTAAATGTATTTATTTATAATAAATGTCTATAATTTTTGGTCTGATTTAACCTGTGATCACAGAGATAAATCTTTTACATGCGAGTGTTGGTTAAAAAGATAACACAATATTCACTCAGAGACAGAGCAGAAAGACAGAGACATAACAGACTAAATAACTCGCTAATCACAGAGTATCGATCTACTTTATTAACAAATATTAATATTATTAAGAGTTATATTTAATTAGTTATATATTACCTATTCCGGTGAAATAGATTATGTGCTGTTTGGTTTGTAAAGACTCTCTCTCTCTCTCTCTCTCTCTCTCTCTCTCTCTCTCTCTCTTTCCCTGTAGACTGTAAACACGCACGTTTCTGTATTCTGTAGACACGACATCAAACACCTACACAGTAAACGCGGTGAATTAACTGGTGAACTTTTTATTTTTACTTTTTCTAAACCAAACAGTAAAATTCACACAGAAAATTCCGTCAGTCAGTGTTTAATGACCTTTACAGTGTGTGCGGTGTGACGAGTGTTATTACACGTTATTACATGTTAGTGATAGTGCTGTGTAAATGACAGCGTCTCTCTCTCTCTCTCTCTCTCTCTCTCTCTCTCTCTCTCTCTCTCTCTCTCTCTCTCTCTCACACACACACACACACACACACACGCATTGTTATTGCGCATTATAGCTGTGTGATATAAAATAAACGCGGCTAGTTATTTATATCCAAACACAGAGTAATATTTATCAAATAAAAATACCACATCATTAATTTTAAGAATTTAATTAAACTTTAAATATTGAAAGGTGAAAATCTGTAAAGGAAAAAAAGATCCCTGAAATACTGAAGGTAAATATTTGAAGGCTTGTTGCTTTTAGGCAGGAACGTTGTTTTTTAAATGTTGCCTGTTTTTCTGTTGAAATAAAAGTTTTCAGATGAATATTTTTTGTTGTCCTTCTGTAACCCCGGTCCTGTGCAGTCCCACTCCGACGGCGAGTCTCAGAGGTCGGTGATGGAGAAAGAGGAACCGCGCTGCTCTCCCAGTCCTCCGTCCACACCGTCCATCTGCTCGCCCACATCCAGCGCCTCCGCCTCGTCCGTTCCCTCCAACGGCAAGAACGTGTGCGCGAGCTGCGGCCTCGAGATCCTCGACCGGTACCTGCTCAAGGTACGACAGTCATGGCGTGTGTACAAGACACTGGATCTCCTTTTTGTGCGTTTTAACTTTGCAAGATTCGGGATGTTCAGGTTGCGCGCATTTGTGGCATTGTAATAAGAGGATTAATCGTGCAGATGCACGTGAGCAGAGTTGCATGTTATGGGAATAAATATAACCACCGTCATGTTGTGCACGCGGTGTGGTACATCAAGCATGAGACACGCAACGCATCCTGCACATGCACTTTGGGTTGGGGTCTAAAATCTTTTTTTTTTTCTTTCTTAAAGACGAGAAGTCATAGGAATACAGATGCGCGTGCGCGTTAAGTGTTACGAAAAGGATGATGATTATGCGGCGTTAATCTGACCAAAGAAAGAAAACAAAATTAGACCAAAAAAAAAAAAAAACGACTAAAAGAGCGAGGAAGAAAAAGAAAATGAGATTAGAATGCATTCGTGTATGATGACGCTGATTTTGATTAGAATTTGGAATCAGTTTAATGCACCATAAATCAATTACACCTCAGTCTAGGTGCACGTGACATTTCTGCTAAATTTCTGCTAATGTTGTGATTATTATGCAGTAATGATATAATTAGACGAAAAAAGATGGGTCTCAGTATAGTAACCGTAGATGCATTTAGATTTTCTCTAAATGTTTATATGGAGAAAAAAAAATAATGTGCTTAGTGAAGGAATGTAGCACAGTGACGTAGAGAACAGTTGCGCGTGCATATATGGTGTTTATAAGTATGTGCACGATTATAAGTGTAGCAATCAAAATACATTTCTAACACTGAACATGGAAAAAAACAAGAATTAAAGCATGCATATGGTGTGTTATGATCATGAATCAGAGACAGAACACATTAAATGATCAGTTGCACCTGAGGCAAGTTCTCTAGCTTGGATCTAAAAGCGTTTGTTCTCGTTTTGTAGAGCAGAATAATGTGGAGTTTTATATATGATTGTTTAGAATTATACTTATTAATTATGCTAATCTAATCTTATGTAAAAGAAAATGAAAGAAAAGAAAGAAGCTAAACAACAAGCCGACCGTGTTGTTGCAGGTCACACAGCAAGAATGTATTTTATTATTATTATTATTATTATTATTATTATTATTATTATTATTATTATTATTATTAGTGTTGTTGTTGTTATTATAGAGTAAAAAAGAGAGAAAGGTTCAGCATGCATGTGGTGTGTTCTGTGTTGTGAGACTAATCCGAGGAAGCGACACTGCAGCGCATGAAGCAGCAGCAACTTCTGTTTTTGTTTAAGAAATCATTTGTTCTCATAAACTTGTTAACCGAGAAATCATGCAACATCGTTATAATCATGCACGTGCATGCACGGTTTTCGATAGTGTTCCTTTTTATTTAAAACAAATGTCAGGATTGTTTCACTTTCATCATCATTATTATTATTATTATTATTATTATTATTATTATTATTATTATTATTATTATTATTATTGCAGTTTGACGTGGCACGAGCCGTTCACTTTCATTCATTCTTGTATAATTTGATTACTTTTCTGAGAAAAACAGTTTCATCAGGGAAATCGGCAAAAATCAAGTCCGAAAAAAAACTTAATTAAAAAGCAACGAAACTAAATAAATAAAGTAAATGAATTACAGAATGTAAATAGAATATAAGGGATAATATATTATATGGTAGTGGGTGATCATATATATATAATAGCTATATATATATATATATATATATTTATTTATTTATTTATTTATTTATTTATTTATTTATATAATAAAGCAAGAGCCCAGGAAGCCTGTTATGTTTATATGCCATATGATTAGGTTTATATGACGCTATTTTGTGTTTGTATTAGTTACTAAATACTTGATTTAATGTTTACGTCATTTTAATATTATTCACATAAAATATTAAGTACTGTTCGACACCGAATTGGTGTTAAATTTGATTAAGTGTTTTAGATCAAAACTAGAGAACGGAAAACGACAAAAAGTGTTAGTGCGCGTGAAGTTTCTGCTATTCAAATGAGATAAGATGAGATAAGATGAGATAAGATGAGATAAGATGACATTATTAATCCTTTATGGGAAATAAAAGCGTTTCAGCAGCATGATATTAATAATACGTGAGAAATAAATAACGCAATATTTGTGACATATTAGACACTAAATGTAAATCGCTCCAGAATAAAACATATAGAAAGAAAGCGACATGAGCAAGAGTGAAAATAAAATATGAGTTCAACAAACCGGATTATTGTGCAGAAGTTTTTTACTAATTTGCTTAAACGCCACGGACGCGCACGAGCTTAAAATGCGCTACAAAAGCTTGGTAAATGATCCGAAATCGATCACGCATGAGAAATAATCATGTATTAAAACCCGCGTGAGCTATTATTATTATTATTATTATTATTATTATTATTATTATTATTATTATTATTATTATTATTATTGGCAGGTGAATAACCTCATGTGGCACGTGCGCTGCCTGGAGTGCTCAGTGTGCAGGACTTCACTCCGCCAACACAGCAGCTGCTACATCAAGAACAAGGAGATCTTCTGCAAAATGGATTATTTCAGGTAGGGTAAGTTTTTTTCCACTTCATCCTAAATCCTGGCTGGAAATAAAATCTCAGCACACTCTAAAGCATGACCTCTAAATCTTTGAGCAAGAGTACAGATTTATTTTATGAACCCAACACAAACATGAGGCTCCAAACAAGTAGAATAACATTTTTGGATGTTTATTGGAGCTGGAGAGCTTTGTAATGATGAACAATCTTCTCACTCATCCATCAGGTTCATGTTCTAAAGTTTACAGTACACTTCAGCTCTAGTGAGCAGGCAAACAAACTAATAATTGAACAATCTCAAAAATAAATACGTTAGAACAAAATGAACTCAGATAAATAGCTGAAGGTTTGACTTCCACCAGCGTAACAAAATAAAAACCACAAACCTCACAATGCACTTTGAGAAACAGAAAATCATTTCACAGCTAAAGTTCTTTGTATTCTAGTTTATTGCTTATTGTAGATTGAACATAAATTAAATCATTAAGATGTTAAGGGACAATCAGGATGTGTGTGATGTAAAAAAAATCATCTGTTTCTGTTTGTTTGTCTTCATGAGACACAGTTTCTTTATGGAAAAGTGGAATATTTCAGTGCTTCCTCTGTATCTCCTACAGTTTCTACAGTATGTCATGACTGCAGAACTAAACACTACCTTGTCACTGTACTGTAGCTCCTGTTGTTCCTGTCTTATACCTGGATCATGTAGCTGAAAGTGTTGTACCTTTAAAGTTCTCTAACAACGTATTAAAGGTGTAATTATCCGAGTATGCTAGCTTTCAGAAATGTAATGCGAGTCCTTATGTTTCCTGATTTCTTTTGAAGTACAATAACAAGGTAAGGCACACTTTAGTAACCCCTCGTGTTCCACCCGACATACAAGGCATATGAGATAAAGACGTGTTATTACAGACGTAGAGATCCGACACGTGGCACAGAGACGCCCAGCAGCGCTGCAGCTTTTTAACAGCTAGTTTTTTTGCTCTCGCAGGCTTCAGAGTGCGGAGAGAAAAGATACGAGCTGCTGTGAAATTGTCTTCAGGATGTGAGGGGTGTGAGAGATGCAGTGATTGCAGAGCGTGCAGGATGTTGGCCTGCCTTCCCCGCTCGTTCGCAGGCCGTGTGAAGTGACTGGCCCCTTTAAAGCTGATACTGTGTTTTTAGGAGAACATTTGTTTTCTGTGTTAGGGCCAATAATCTGAAGTGATGCTTCACATGATAGGCTGTGAATGCTGCTGGCTCTTCATGCGCCGTGTTGGGGCTGGGTGCGTGCGCGCGCTCACACACACACACACACACACACACACACACACACACACACACACACACATCTGTGCAGCAGTTTTGTTGGAGAAAGGCAGAAGTGCTGAGTGTAGAGTGCAAGTTTTCATAAGGTTTTTTTTTTCAGATTTGTGTCGTGTGTGTGCGTGTGTGTGTGTGCGTGTGTGTGTGCGTGTGTGTGTGTGTGTGTAATCAGGAGATAGATCAGATTAAAATCAGCATGCAGAGATAACAGCATGTCTTGGTCTAAAGTGACAAATCACCCTGGATTGAAATATTTGCTCTTATTTAAACCTCTGCTCTGTGAGTTACTGATAAATCTGTATCGTGATATAAAAATGTACACATTAATCTTTTATTCTAATCTATTTTTTTGATCTCAGTCGTTTCCTAAAGGCGTTTTCTTTTGCGTAAACTAAAATGAAAGCAACCACTGGGACGTGCTCATTTTTCCCTCATTACTGCAATTAAAAAGAAACACTAAAAAGCGGTTGGTTCCCACGTCAGCTCCTCTCTCAGTCCTTTACGCATGGAGTTTGCATTTTTCTTTATTTCTGTGGAGGCCCTTGTATATCGAGGCATCATGGGAACATTACCGGAGGCCAAGCAGTGATTGACTGTGTTAGATATTCGTGCAGACAAGGAAAAAGCCGTCTGTAATAGTTTCAAGTTGTCAAGCGGTCAGGCGTAAGTGAGTGAAGCTCGCTGTGAGGATCGAACCTCGACTTTTTGTGCGGTTTCTACAGCAGCGCCGAAACGGTTCTGTCTCTTCTCCAGTCTGTCTTGTGATTAGGAGATAAAGTGGCATTGATCCAAGACGCTGTCAAAAAAAATACTTCATGATTTGAACCCCGAGTGTATGACATGAAAACAGATACGGCAAAATGCTTTTATTCACTTCTACAATCATTCACTTTCAGGACAAAAAATAAGCTGCTAAATCTGTTCAGTCTATGTGACTTTTATAGCTTTAATATAGATCTTTCACCTGAGGTGTGTAAGCGAGTGAAGCTGTACATGTACACACCGTGACGCACTTTTTTTTTCTGAGAGTGTCTCTAGATGTAGTGGAGCTCAAGGTCTGGGTCGTGGTTAAACTTTTCCACTTGTTGTGCTCGAACTTCTCTGATTTTTTTGTGCAAACTCTCTTTAAAAATGTTCCAGCGCTGCTGGTGTTTAGGTTTATAAAGAGCAACCTGATAGATGTCACCTGTGCTGCTCCAGAATGGCTGCCCTAAATGTTTCCAAAGCATTTAGATGGAGGGATTTTTTTTTTAAATTTTATGTGAAGCCAAAGCTATTAGTCTAAAGTCTGTTCCCTAGTGTGTGGGGTTCTAGAGTTTGTGTTGCTGGAGTTTCTTGCTTTTTACAAGCAATGCAACAATTTCTAGATTTCCTTTGTCCATAATGATACTAGAACGTCCTTCCCTTTGTGCCTGGGGTTCTAGTGTACACATTATCCTGTGCTTTCTATTTCTTTTGCTTTGTGTGGTTCTAGAGTTCCTTTACTGTTCCTTTGATTCTTGGGGTTCTAGAACTCCCCTGTACAAGCGAGTTAGGATCTAATCTTCCTTTGTGTGTAACCTTCCTTTGTGAATTTGAATAGAAAATCTTCTGTTCTTCGTTCATGCGTCTCTGAATTTCCTTTGCACTTGTAATTCACGAGTTTCTATTCCATCATGCGTTGGGTTCTAGATACTATAATTTTAAAAACAAAAAAATCCTAGTGCCTGAATCCTTCTCGGTTCTACTATCTATTTTCCTCTTAAGATTATTAGGTTCCTTTTATGTAAAATTCTAACTAACTGTATTGTTTATGTTCTAGAGTTGATGTTCCTCTGTATTCTGGGTTCTGTAGAATTCCTTGGTACATGTGAGGAGTTTTCTAGATGTCAGTTCACAGCTGGAACTGAGGAACCTCTCTGTCATGATCGGTTAGTGAGACAGAAAGTCAGACAGACGGACAGATGGACAGACGGACAGACAGATGGACAAACAATCATGAATCGACTCTGAGTTAGAGCAGGATGCAGTAAACAGAATATTGTCCATAATAACCTCACTGATTTGCTCCACTGCTTATTGATCCCTGGAGGTAAATTAGCAGCTATGCTACAGCTTGCAGACATCCCACATTGCAGGTTTGGAGAAACAGAACCTATAATCGGATTTTCTGTTCAGCGCAGCTATGTGTTTTTATTCCTCTGAGCCGAACGTAAGTGTCTGGTTGGAGACGCAGACGTGGACGTGTCGGTCTCTCATCTGTGCCGGACTGACAGCTGTGTTAATCGGGTGTAATTGCAGGAAATCAGAGTGGGTTTAGTCTCAGCAGCAGCGGAGGTTGTACCTAAGGAGAAAAAAAAACAACTAAACAGTCCGAGGAGCGTGAGCGGAGGGCCACACAGGAAGACGGAGACGGCTGCTAATCAGACGGGGAGAAGGATGTCAGGAGCCGAGAGGCGCTGAGACTCGTGGAGGAGAAACTCGGATCGGATCTTCACGTCTCTCCTTCACGAGTCTCGGGTTTCAGCGTTCCTTTATTTGCAGTCCAAGATTTTCACAGATTTTTGTAGAAAGCAGGAAAAAGGATTGGATTCTATCAGATAATATTTTCCATCTTAGAGACTAATGAAGCGATGAGGTTTTGAGCACCTGATGCTGCAGTAAATGTGGAGAATTTTTTCTTTATGTAAAAGGAATAAAATGTGTTAAGGAAATTGCAGGTGGCTCCACGTCCCTGGTGCGTTCTGGTCCCCCTCAAAGTAAACACTTCTGTTTCTGGAAATTAGAGAACAGCACATGAGGAGTAATCCTGCAGCCGTGTAGCTCCTCTGGTTTTCTGTTATTTTATCCTGGGATATGAATTAGTTTAGAGCTCAGACGCAGTCAGAAAGGCCCTAAACTTTTAAAAGCTTCCTGTTGCGAGTTATTTCTCTGAAGAACACATGCAAATCCAGAAGAAAACCACAGGAAGAGCAATTATACATGCTGCACAAACCACCGCTTTCACACTTCATCATCAAAACAACATGAATTCTCTTCCTGCGCTTGTGTGATGTGGTGGTGGGGCTGATAATAACGAGGGCTACAGTGCTGGTGGAGATGGTGGTGGAGATAGAGGTAATGGTGATAGTGGTGGTGGTGCTGTTGGTGGAGATAGAGGTAATGGTGATAGTGGTGGTGGTGCTGTTGGTGGAGATGATGATAGTGGTGGTGGTGGTGATGATGATGGTGTTGGTGAAGACAATAGTGATGATGGTGGAGATGATGATAGTGGTGGTGATGGTGGTGGTGTTGGTGGACATGTTGATAGTGGTAATGGTAGTGCTGGAGTTAGTGGTGGTGTTGGTGGTGTTGCAGCTGTTGATAGCGGTGGTGGAGTTGATGAAAGTGGTGGTGGTGGTGTTGGAGATCTTGATAGTGGTGGTGTTGGTGTGTGGAGACAGTGGTGGTGTAAAGATTTCATACGGGTTAAAAATGTTTTTCCTCCCAGTTCTCTTTGTTTGTGTGGTTCGTTTCTGTCAGAACAAATACACAAAATGCCACTGAAAGGCTCCGAACCTGCTCCATGATTCCGGATGTTTTCTTTTCACGTCGAAACAAATGAGTTGAAAGACGAATTCTACATCAAACCTCTAAGTGACTGTCTTATTCGGGAATATTCAGGATTCCAATTCAGAATATTAGAATTCTAGACTCTGGAATTCCCATTCCTTTGTGTCTGGAATATTACAGTGAGAATTGTTATTCAGTTGAGAAAGAAGCCAAAAATTCCTAAACTTTCTATTCCTTTGTGAACCTCTAAGTATCTAGAGTTCCTCTGTTAAAGGAACCTTCCTTCTCTTAAAACACTTCCCTTAAAAGGAATCCCTTTGTGCTCCATCCACAATTCCTTAGTGACTCAAGAATTCCTTCTTTCCCCAATTACAGTCTTTGAAATTCCTTGTTCATGAGGTTCCACACTTCCATTGTGTAAAAGGTTCTTTATATCCTATGCTGTTGATCCTATTCAGCAGTCTAGAACTGCTTTGTGCAGTGGTTCTGGATTTAACATCCCAGCGTTCGCGGTGTCCTAGAATTCATGTGTCTTTGGGAGTCAGGGTTCAGGAGCTCCGACATGCATGTGATGGAAAGGAATAAACATGGAATAATTTCAGTGAACAATATTTGCATTTATTGACTCTTTGTTTACTGATTCTATGGATTTATTTATTTATTTGTTTGTTTGTTGTTGCACTATATTTTTCCCATGTTAATTTATTACACCTTCAGACGTGGAGCTTTTCCGAGCGGACGAGTCGCGAGGCATTACTGAGATTTCTCATCACGTCAGTAGCGTTAGCGCTGGATGCTACGTGTAATAACGGTGTAATTACAGCGGTCCTGAGGCTTTATACAGGAAATGTCAATGGTTTTTGTCTTGTTTCCACTTCACATTGTCCTTAGACTTAATGTCTACAAGCTAGAATCCAAATCAGTGATTAACTAGCTTATACTCAGCGCCTGTGTTTTCAGGTTGCCTAGCAACAGTGCTGTAACGACTTCAGCCACTTAAACAGAAGACGTATTGTGTGTTCGCCTTCGGTCTAAACCACAAATTTACACGTTACGTTTAAACATTTCTGGAACCGTAAATAGAACAATTTTTTTGGAACATTCATTCATTCATTTAAAAAAAAAAAAAATTACATAAATAAATCAGTAGAAATCACTAGAATATCATCTCATTAATTAATTACTCTGAATAAGCGTTTTATGTTGTTTTGAGGAACCTGGAAGCTGCAGAGCAATAATTGGGTTTCAGCAGAAAGGGTCAAGTTGAGCGTTTTTAATCTATCTGCGAACCTCTCCGGACTGGAATGATGTCATTTCAGTGGACAAAAAACCCACCCCAACCTTACACCCGGAAACCAAGAATACGCCCCCCCCCCCTCCCCCAAACCTGGGCCCCGCGATCCAGCATGCAAGCCTGGTGTCATCATTCTTGGGACGAAGGGAAAGGGGAACCGCAGCCAAATCAGTCATTTTGATATCCCACATTTCTCTGTGGTTGGAGGAGGTGGTGTACGACACGTTATTTACACAAGCGCTCCGTGTGCCAGAGGTGTGGTGGTGGTGTTGGATGGGTCCATGTGTGTGTGTGTGTGTGAGGGGGTCTAGGCTTTTGGGCTCCCATGCAAGCCGCAGCCATCTGCACAGCATTAGTCTCAGCCTCTGCGCCAAGCCACACTGACCTTCTCCACAGCAGAACCCCAGAACACTCACATGGTCACTGTGCTGTTACGGGTTCCGTCCGGTTCCGTCACCTGATAACACGACTTCTAAAAAGCTTCTGTGCTGAATATTGATATATGCTAGCAATATATCTTAACCAATCTGGGAACAGGAAGTGGGTTTTTATGTAAATATATATCACGTAGATTATGTAATCAAATCCGTCTGTTTAATAAAAATACATAAATAACTACACTCTTACTTTAAATGTACATGAATTAAAGGTGAATGTTGTTGGGAAATTGGAGTTTAAACAACAAATCCTAGTTGTTTCAATAACAGTTTGGAATAACACACCTAGAGGCACCTACATGTGGTGTGTAGAATTTAATGAGTGCTGAGATCTCACACACACACACACACACACACACACACACAAACACATGCACATGTGTGCGTGCACACACAAAAACACACACACATGCACTCACACACACACACACACACGCACACACACACACACACACATACAAACACACTCACATGTGTGCGTGCACACACAAAAACACACACACATGCACTCATACACACACACACACACGCACACACACACACACACACACAAACACACACACATGTGTGTGCACACCCAAACACACACACACATGCACTCACACACAAACACACACACAAACTCTCGTGCACACACACACACACACACACATACACACATGCACTCACACACAAACACACAATCACACACACATGCACTCACACACACACAAACACACTCACATGTGTGCGTGCACACACAAACACACACACACACACATGCACTCACACACAAACTCTCGCGCGCACACACAAACACTCACACATACACACACACACAAACACACACACACACAAACCGAACAGCTGCTGAATTTCTGTAACTGACCTTTAAACATTTCACTGAGAAAATAAATTCAGAGAAAAAAATCTGTCTGTATTTTATATCCATTCATCACAAATGGTGGAGCGAAAAGTTTGAATGAAAACAAATCTGTTTACTGTACATCAGCTTAAACGTGTGTTTTATTCCACATGTCTGTGGAGTACCATCATCATTGTTGGAGGAAATCAGATTTTAACGGAGCAAAATAATCAATGGTTACTGGGAAGGCGGGACTTTTATCTGTCAGTCATAGTGACACTAGCCAATGGTGTGAGTTGATGTATGTGTAAGAGGGCAGAGTGCAGGTTTTCAGCAGGTTGAAGGAGATGTGGCGTCTGTCTTCACGTGTCTCAGAGAATTCATGACTTAAGCTTCATCCTCCACAGTTGGTAGCAGATGGTGGATGGATAAGATACACTCAGTTGTTCAGGAAAGCAGTTTTTCCTTTTATCAATACTGTAAGACGAGGGCAAGAATTCTGTTGATTTGTCTGAATTGAGATCCAGCAGCTGAGCGGAGTATTGACGAGCCGGGCCTTGTCTCTCTCACAGTAGGTTTGGTACTAAGTGTGCCCGCTGTGGGCGCCAGATCTACGCCAGCGACTGGGTGAGGCGCGCTCGGGGGAACGCTTACCATCTAGCCTGCTTCGCCTGCTTCTCTTGCAAACGGCAGCTTTCCACCGGAGAGGAGTTCGGCCTGGTGGAGGAAAAGGTGCTGTGCAGGATCCACTACGACACCATGGTGGAGAACCTGAAGCGGGCTGCTGAGAGCGGTGAGTGGGTTTGAGTCTGGGATAGAAATGACTTGAGATATAGAGTGATACTGACTGCTCTCTCTCTCTCTCTCTCTCTCTCTCTCTCTCTCTCTCTCTGTGCAGGAAGTGGCCTCACTCTGGAAGGTGCCGTGCCATCAGAGCAAGACAGTCAGCCCAAACCAGCTAAACGCGCTCGCACCTCCTTCACTGCCGAGCAGCTGCAGGTTCGATGCTCTGACACTCATAACAGGAGAATCTTTTATGAATTAGTGATGGAGTCTGAATGAGTAATTACTTTGTGCCGATTTGTGTGATGCAGGTGATGCAGGCTCAGTTTGCTCAGGATAACAACCCTGATGCTCAGACGCTGCAGAAACTTGCTGACATGACGGGACTGAGCAGACGAGTCATACAGGTGAGCGACGTTCACATCTGATCTCTCATACTCTCTCTTTCACTCTCTCCATCTGAATCGCTCGATTCATTCTTCTCGTCCTTAGCAGTGTCGTGCTGTTCAGCAGTAATCATCAGTAATCAGTAACAGCAGTAATCATCGCGCCACCACGCTGTTGTTGATTCATTTCCTGTTACAGCATGGATTCATGAAGTGTTTCTGTAGACATGGCATGTGTTGGAGTAGGAGATGAGAAGCTCAGCTGTGAACGTCTCTCCTGTGTCTGTTTGCAGGTTTGGTTTCAGAACTGTCGAGCGAGACACAAAAAGCACACGCCGCAGCACGGCGGCCCTCCACAGGCCCATCCGCAGGCCCGCATGCCCCCGTCGTTGCCTGACGAGCTTCATTACTCGCCCTTCGGCAGCCCGGAGAGAGCGCGCATGGTGGCTCTGCGCGGCTACATCGACAGTGAGTGACACATTGTGCATCCTGGAACAGTTAACATCACCAGCATAGAATGTGTGTGTGTGTGTGTGTGTGTGTGTGTGTGTGTGTGTGTGTGTGTGTTAATTTGTATTAATCCATGGTTTTTGTGTTTGCAGGTCATCCGTTCTCGGTGCTGACCACACAGAGTCTCCCCCACCAGGCCATGTCTTTGCCGCAGCTGCCCCTCAGCCGCTAACGACCCCGTCACATTGACCCCTGACCCCTCGACCCTGACCTCCCGCTCCTGACTTCCGTCCGCTCTTCAGAGGTCGCCTCTGGCTGAACGTCAGGGTGAGCGTCCCCGCATGCTCTTGACCTCTGACCTCACCAGTAGAGGGGGCGTTTCCTCCTGCCTTTCTGTAGACGGGATTTTCCTCACCTGCAGGCGAGTCTCACACACCTGTGATCCGTTAGCTTCGGCCCGGAACCTCGTTATGAAGAACCGAGACCAGGATTTGGACCTCATATGCGCACACTGAAGAGTGACCATGAGTTTGAGTTCGACCACTCGGAAACATTCGGAGAACCTTCGCGTTTCTTACTGCAGGATTAAGACAAAATTAAAGACGTGAGATTTGTGGAGTGAGACGTGAAACACGACACGCTTCTTGTCACGCGCTTAAAAAAACTGAAAAAAAACAACAACATAA